>NW_027144645.1:0-34498 GCF_026170545.1 Melanerpes formicivorus | reverse complement strand
ATTTTGACTGCCTCCAGAAGTTAGATCAGATGGCAAATTGGATTTGGTGCTAGGTCTTTCCCTTTAGGTTTTACCCCAACAATGTTTTCATTAGTTTCGCTCACTCTCGAAATCAAGCATTTTACAGCAGGTTGGAGCAGCCTGTATCTCAGCACAGGAATAAGGTAGGGAAGAATTCTAAGGATCATTTTGACTGCCTCCAGAAGTTAGATCAGAT
Source organism: Melanerpes formicivorus (assembly GCF_026170545.1). NCBI lineage: Eukaryota > Metazoa > Chordata > Aves > Piciformes > Picidae > Melanerpes > Melanerpes formicivorus. Next base: position 34,281 of record NW_027144645.1, on the reverse strand, counting down.
GGCAAATTGGATTTGGTGCTAGGTCTTTCCCTTTAGGTTTTACCCCAACAATGTTTTCATTAGTTTCGCTCACTCTCGAAATCAAGCATTTTACAGCAGGTTGGAGCAGCCTGTATCTCAGCACAGGAATAAGGTAGGGAAGAATTCTAAGGATCATTTTGACTGCCTCCAGAAGTTAGATCAGAGGGCAAATTGGATTTGGTGCTAGGTCTTTCCCTTTAGGTTTTACCCCAACAATGTTTTCATTAGTTTCGCTCACCTCTCGAAATCAAGCATTTTACAGCAGGTTGGAGCAGCCTGTATCTCAGCACAGGAATAAGGTAGGGAAGAATTCAAATACTCATTTTGACTGCCTCCAGAAGTTAGATCAGATGGCAAATTGGATTTGGTGCTAGGTCTTTCCCTTTAGGTTTTACCCCAACAATGTTTTCATTAGTTTCGCTCACTCTCGAAATCAAGCATTTTACAGCAGGTTGGAGCAGCCTGTATCTCAGCACAGGAATAAGGTAGGGAAGAATTCTAAGGCTCATTTTGACTGCCTCCAGAAGTTAGATCAGATGGCAAATTGGATTTGGTGCTAGGTCTTTCCCTTTAGGTTTTACCCCAACAATGTTTTCATTAGTTTCGCTCACTCTCGAAATCAAGCATTTTACAGCAGGTTGGAGCAGCCTGTATCTCAGCACAGGAATAAGGTAGGGAAGAATTCTAAGGCTCATTTTGACTGCCTCCAGAAGTTAGATCAGATGGCAAATTGGATTTGGTGCTAGGTCTTTCCCTTTAGGTTTTACCCCAACAATGTTTTCATTAGTTTCGCTCACTCTCGAAATCAAGCATTTTACAGCAGGTTGGAGCAGCCTGTATCTCAGCACAGGAATAAGGTAGGGAAGAATTCTAAGGATCATTTTGACTGCCTCCAGAAGTTAGATCAGATAGCAAATTGGATTTGGTGCTAGGTCTTTCCCTTTAGGTTTTACCCCCAACAATGTTTTCATTAGTTTCGCTCACTCTCGAAATCAAGCATTTTACAGCAGGTTGGAGCAGCCTGTATCTCAGCACAGGAATAAGGTAGGGAAGAATTCTAAGGATCATTTTGACTGCCTCCAGAAGTTAGATCAGATGGCAAATTGGATTTGGTGCTAGGTCTTTCCCTTTAGGTTTTACCCCAACAATGTTTTCATTAGTTTCGCTCACTCTCGAAATCAAGCATTTTACAGCAGGTTGGAGCAGCCTGTATCTCAGCACAGGAATAAGGTAGGGAAGAATTCTAAGGCTCATTTTGACTGCCTCCAGAAGTTAGATCAGATGGCAAATTGGATTTGGTGCTAGGTCTTTCCCTTTAGGTTTTACCCCCAACAATGTTTTCATTAGTTTCGCTCACTCTCGAAAATCAAGCATTTTACAGCAGGTTGGAGCAGCCTGTATCTCAGCACAGGAATAAGGTAGGGAAGAATTCTAAGGATCATTTTGACTGCCTCCAGAAGTTAGATCAGATGGCAAATTGGATTTGGTGCTAGGTCTTTCCCTTTAGGTTTTACCCCAACAATGTTTTCATTAGTTTCGCTCACTCTCGAAATCAAGCATTTTACAGCAGGTTGGAGCAGCCTGTATCTCAGCACAGGAATAAGGTAGGGAAGAATTCTAAGGATCATTTTGACTGCCTCCAGAAGTTAGATCAGATGGCAAATTGGATTTGGTGCTAGGTCTTTCCCTTTAGGTTTTACCCCAACAATGTTTTCATTAGTTTCGCTCACTCTCGAAATCAAGCATTTTACAGCAGGTTGGAGCAGCCTGTATCTCAGCACAGGAATAAGGTAGGGAAGAATTCTAAGGCTCATTTTGACTGCCTCCAGAAGTTAGATCAGATGGCAAATTGGATTTGGTGCTAGGTCTTTCCCTTTAGGTTTTACCCCAACAATGTTTTCATTAGTTTCGCTCACTCTCGAAATCAAGCATTTTACAGCAGGTTGGAGCAGCCTGTATCTCAGCACAGGAATAAGGTAGGGAAGAATTCTAAGGATCATTTTGACTGCCTCCAGAAGTTAGATCAGATGGCAAATTGGATTTGGTGCTAGGTCTTTCCCTTTAGGTTTTACCCCAACAATGTTTTCATTAGTTTCGCTCACTCTCGAAATCAAGCATTTTACAGCAGGTTGGAGCAGCCTGTATCTCAGCACAGGAATAAGGTAGGGAAGAATTCTAAGGATTGTTTTGACTGCATCCAGAAGTTAGATCAGATGGCAAATTGGATTTGGTGCTAGGTCTTTCCCTTTAGGTTTTACCCCCAACAATGTTTTCATTAGTTTCGCTCACTCTCGAAATCAAGCATTTTACAGCAGGTTGGAGCAGCCTGTATCTCAGCACAGGAATAAGGTAGGGAAGAATTCTAAGGCTCATTTTGACTGCCTCCAGAAGTTAGATCAGATGGCAAATTGGATTTGGTGCTAGGTCTTTCCCTTTAGGTTTTACCCCAACAATGTTTTCATTAGTTTCGCTCACTCTCGAAATCAAGCATTTTACAGCAGGTTGGAGCAGCCTGTATCTCAGCACAGGAATAAGGTAGGGAAGAATTCTAAGGATCATTTTGACTGCCTCCAGAAGTTAGATCAGATGGCAAATTGGATTTGGTGCTAGGTCTTTCCCTTTAGGTTTTACCCCAACAATGTTTTCATTAGTTTCGCTCACTCTCGAAATCAAGCATTTTACAGCAGGTTGGAGCAGCCTGTATCTCAGCACAGGAATAAGGTAGGGAAGAATTCTAAGGCTCATTTTGACTGCCTCCAGAAGTTAGATCAGATGGCAAATTGGATTTGGTGCTAGGTCTTTCCCTTTAGGTTTTACCCCAACAATGTTTTCATTAGTTTCGCTCACTCTCGAAATCAAGCATTTTACAGCAGGTTGGAGCAGCCTGTATCTCAGCACAGGAATAAGGTAGGGAAGAATTCTAAGGATCATTTTGACTGCCTCCAGAAGTTAGATCAGATGGCAAATTGGATTTGGTGCTAGGTCTTTCCCTTTAGGTTTTTACCCCAACAATGTTTTCATTAGTTTCGCTCACTCTCGAAATCAAGCATTTTACAGCAGGTTGGAGCAGCCTGTATCTCAGCACAGGAATAAGGTAGGGAAGAATTCTAAGGATCGTTTTGACTGCCTCCAGAAGTTAGATCAGATGGCAAATTGGATTTGGTGCTAGGTCTTTCCCTTTAGGTTTTACCCCAACAATGTTTTCATTAGTTTCGCTCACTCTCGAAATCAAGCATTTTACAGCAGGTTGGAGCAGCCTGTATCTCAGCACAGGAATAAGGTAGGGAAGAATTCTAAGGCTCATTTTGACTGCCTCCAGAAGTTAGATCAGATGGCAAATTGGATTTGGCGCTAGGTCTTTCCCTTTAGGTTTTACCCCAACAATGTTTTCATTAGTTTCGCTCACTCTCGAAATCAAGCATTTTACAGCAGGTTGGAGCAGCCTGTATCTCAGCACAGGAATAAGGTAGGGAAGAATTCAAAGGATCATTTTGACTGCCTCCAGAAGTTAGATCAGATGGCAAATTGGATTTGGTGCTAGGTCTTTCCCTTTAGGTTTTACCCCAACAATGTTTTCATTAGTTTCGCTCACTCTCGAAATCAAGCATTTTACAGCAGGTTGGAGCAGCCTGTATCTCAGCACAGGAATAAGGTAGGGAAGAATTCTAAGGCTCATTTTGACTGCCTCCAGAAGTTAGATCAGATGGCAAATTGGATTTGGTGCTAGGTCTTTCCCTTTAGGTTTTACCCCAACAATGTTTTCATTAGTTTCGCTCACTCTCGAAATCAAGCATTTTACAGCAGGTTGGAGCAGCCTGTATCTCAGCACAGGAATAAGGTAGGGAAGAATTCTAAGGATCATTTTGACTGCCTCCAGAAGTTAGATCAGATGGCAAATTGGATTTGGTGCTAGGTCTTTCCCTTTAGGTTTTTACCCCAACAATGTTTTTCATTAGTTTCGCTCACTCTCGAAATCAAGCATTTTACAGCAGGTTGGAGCAGCCTGTATCTCAGCACAGGAATAAGGTAGGGAAGAATTCTAAGGCTCATTTTGACTGCCTCCAGAAGTTAGATCAGATGGCAAATTGGATTTGGTGCTAGGTCTTTCCCTTTAGGTTTTACCCCAACAATGTTTTCATTAGTTTCGCTCACTCTCGAAATCAAGCATTTTACAGCAGGTTGGAGCAGCCTGTATCTCAGCACAGGAATAAGGTAGGGAAGAATTCTAAGGCTCATTTTGACTGCCTCCAGAAGTTAGATCAGATGGCAAATTGGATTTGGTGCTAGGTCTTTCCCTTTAGGTTTTACCCCAACAATGTTTTCATTAGTTTCGCTCACTCTCGAAATCAAGCATTTTACAGCAGGTTGGAGCAGCCTGTATCTCAGCACAGGAATAAGGTAGGGAAGAATTCTAAGGATCGTTTTGACTGCCTCCAGAAGTTAGATCAGATGGCAAATTGGATTTGGTGCTAGGTCTTTCCCTTTAGGTTTTACCCCAACAATGTTTTCATTAGTTTCGCTCACTCTCGAAATCAAGCATTTTACAGCAGGTTGGAGCAGCCTGTATCTCAGCACAGGAATAAGGTAGGGAAGAATTCTAAGGCTCATTTTGACTGCCTCCAGAAGTTAGATCAGATGGCAAATTGGATCTGGTGCTAGGTCTTTCCCTTTAGGTTTTACCCCAACAATGTTTTCATTAGTTTCGCTCACTCTCGAAATCAAGCATTTTACAGCAGGTTGGAGCAGCCTGTATCTCAGCACAGGAATAAGGTAGGGAAGAATTCAAATACTCATTTTGACTGCCTCCAGAAGTTAGATCAGATGGCAAATTGGATTTGGTGCTAGGTCTTTCCCTTTAGGTTTTACCCCAACAATGTTTTCATTAGTTTCGCTCACTCTCGAAATCAAGCATTTTACAGCAGGTTGGAGCAGCCTGTATCTCAGCACAGGAATAAGGTAGGGAAGAATTCTAAGGCTCATTTTGACTGCCTCCAGAAGTTAGATCAGATGGCAAATTGGATTTGGTGCTAGGTCTTTTTCCCTTTAGGTTTTACCCCAACAATGTTTTCATTAGTTTCGCTCACTCTCGAAATCAAGCATTTTACAGCAGGTTGGAGCAGCCTGTATCTCAGCACAGGAATAAGGTAGGGAAGAATTCTAAGGATCATTTTGACTGCCTCCAGAAGTTAGATCAGATGGCAAATTGGATTTGGTGCTAGGTCTTTCCCTTTAGGTTTTACCCCAACAATGTTTTCATTAGTTTCGCTCACTCTCGAAATCAAGCATTTTACAGCAGGTTGGAGCAGCCTGTATCTCAGCACAGGAATAAGGTAGGGAAGAATTCTAAGGCTCATTTTGACTGCCTCCAGAAGTTAGATCAGATGGCAAATTGGATTTGGTGCTAGGTCTTTCCCTTTAGGTTTTACCCCAACAATGTTTTCATTAGTTTCGCTCACTCTCGAAATCAAGCATTTACAGCAGGTTGGAGCAGCCTGTATCTCAGCACAGGAATAAGGTAGGGAAGAATTCTAAGGCTCATTTTGACTGCCTCCAGAAGTTAGATCAGATGGCAAATTGGATTTGGTGCTAGGTCTTTCCCTTTAGGTTTTACCCCAACAATGTTTTCATTAGTTTCGCTCACTCTCGAAATCAAGCATTTTACAGCAGGTTGGAGCAGCCTGTATCTCAGCACAGGAATAAGGTAGGGAAGAATTCTAAGGATCGTTTTGACTGCCTCCAGAAGTTAGATCAGATGGCAAATTGGATTTGGTGCTAGGTCTTTCCCTTTAGGTTTTACCCCAACAATGTTTTCATTAGTTTCGCTCACTCTCGAAATCAAGCATTTTACAGCAGGTTGGAGCAAGCCTGTATCTCAGCACAGGAATAAGGTAGGGAAGAATTCTAAGGATCATTTTGACTGCCTCCAGAAGTTAGATCAGATGGCAAATTGGATTTGGTGCTAGGTCTTTCCCTTTAGGTTTTACCCCAACAATGTTTTCATTAGTTTCGCTCACTCTCGAAATCAAGCATTTTACAGCAGGTTGGAGCAGTCTGTATCTCAGCACAGGAATAAGGTAGGGAAGAATTCTAAGGCTCATTTTGACTGCCTCCAGAAGTTAGATCAGATGGCAAATTGGATTTGGTGCTAGGTCTTTCCCTTTAGGTTTTACCCCAACAATGTTTTCATTAGTTTCGCTCACTCTCGAAATCAAGCATTTTACAGCAGGTTGGAGCAGCCCTGTATCTCAGCACAGGAATAAGGTAGGGAAGAATTCTAAGGATCATTTTGACTGCCTCCAGAAGTTAGATCAGATAGCAAATTGGATTTGGTGCTAGGTCTTTCCCTTTAGGTTTTACCCCAACAATGTTTTTCATTAGTTTCGCTCACTCTCGAAATCAAGCATTTTACAGCAGGTTGGAGCAGCCTGTATCTCAGCACAGGAATAAGGTAGGGAAGAATTCTAAGGATCATTTTGACTGCCTCCAGAAGTTAGATCAGATGGCAAATTGGATTTGGTGCTAGGTCTTTCCCTTTAGGTTTTACCCCAACAATGTTTTCATTAGTTTCGCTCACTCTCGAAATCAAGCATTTTACAGCAGGTTGGAGCAGCCTGTATCTCAGCACAGGAATAAGGTAGGGAAGAATTCTAAGGCTCATTTTGACTGCCTCCAGAAGTTAGATCAGATGGCAAATTGGATTTGGTGCTAGGTCTTTCCCTTTAGGTTTTACCCCAACAATGTTTTCATTAGTTTCGCTCACTCTCGAAATCAAGCATTTTACAGCAGGTTGGAGCAGCCTGTATCTCAGCACAGGAATAAGGTAGGGAAGAATTCTAAGGCTCATTTTGACTGCCTCCAGAAGTTAGATCAGATGGCAAATTGGATTTGGTGCTAGGTCTTTCCCTTTAGGTTTTACCCCAACAATGTTTTCATTAGTTTCGCTCACTCTCGAAATCAAGCATTTTACAGCAGGTTGGAGCAGCCTGTATCTCAGCACAGGAATAAGGTAGGGAAGAATTCAAAGGATCATTTTGACTGCCTCCAGAAGTTAGATCAGATGGCAAATTGGATTTGGTGCTAGGTCTTTCCCTTTAGGTTTTACCCCAACAATGTTTTCATTAGTTTCGCTCACTCTCGAAATCAAGCATTTTACAGCAGGTTGGAGCAGCCTGTATCTCAGCACAGGAATAAGGTAGGGAAGAATTCTAAGGCTCATTTTGACTGCCCTCCAGAAGTTAGATCAGATGGCAAATTGGATTTGGTGCTAGGTCTTTCCCTTTAGGTTTTACCCCAACAATGTTTTCATTAGTTTCGCTCACTCTCGAAATCAAGCATTTTACAGCAGGTTGGAGCAGCCTGTATCTCAGCACAGGAATAAGGTAGGGAAGAATTCTAAGGCTCATTTTGACTGCCTCCAGAAGTTAGATCAGATGGCAAATTGGATTTGGTGCTAGGTCTTTCCCCTTTAGGTTTTACCCCAACAATGTTTTCATTAGTTTCGCTCACTCTCGAAATCAAGCATTTTACAGCAGGTTGGAGCAGCCTGTATCTCAGCACAGGAATAAGGTAGGGAAGAATTCTAAGGATTGTTTTGACTGCCTCCAGAAGTTAGATCAGATGGCAAATTGGATTTGGTGCTAGGTCTTTCCCTTTAGGTTTTTACCCCAACAATGTTTTCATTAGTTTCGCTCACTCTCGAAATCAAGCATTTTACAGCAGGTTGGAGCAGCCTGTATCTCAGCACAGGAATAAGGTAGGGAAGAATTCTAAGGCTCATTTTGACTGCCTCCAGAAGTTAGATCAGATGGCAAATTGGATTTGGTGCTAGGTCTTTCCCTTTAGGTTTTACCCCAACAATGTTTTCATTAGTTTCGCTCACTCTCGAAATCAAGCATTTTACAGCAGGTTGGAGCAGCCTGTATCTCAGCACAGGAATAAGGGTAGGGAAGAATTCTAAGGATCATTTTGACTGCCTCCAGAAGTTAGATCAGATGGCAAATTGGATTTGGTGCTAGGTCTTTCCCTTTAGGTTTTACCCCAACAATGTTTTCATTAGTTTCGCTCACTCTCGAAATCAAGCATTTTACAGCAGGTTGGAGCAGCCTGTATCTCAGCACAGGAATAAGGTAGGGAAGAATTCTAAGGCTCATTTTGACTGCCTCCAGAAGTTAGATCAGATGGCAAATTGGATTTGGTGCTAGGTCTTTCCCTTTAGGTTTTACCCCAACAATGTTTTCATTAGTTTCGCTCACTCTCGAAATCAAGCATTTTACAGCAGGTTGGAGCAGCCTGTATCTCAGCACAGGAATAAGGTAGGGAAGAATTCTAAGGCTCATTTTGACTGCCTCCAGAAGTTAGATCAGATGGCAAATTGGATTTGGTGCTAGGTCTTTCCCTTTAGGTTTTACCCCAACAATGTTTTCATTAGTTTCGCTCACTCTCGAAATCAAGCATTTTACAGCAGGTTGGAGCAGCCTGTATCTCAGCACAGGAATAAGGTAGGGAAGAATTCTAAGGATCATTTTGACTGCCTCCAGAAGTTAGATCAGATGGCAAATTGGATTGGTGCTAGGTCTTTCCCTTTAGGTTTTACCCCAACAATGTTTTCATTAGTTTCGCTCACTCTCGAAATCAAGCATTTTACAGCAGGTTGGAGCAGCCTGTATCTCAGCACAGGAATAAGGTAGGGAAGAATTCAAATACTCATTTTGACTGCCTCCAGAAGTTAGATCAGATGGCAAATTGGATTTGGTGCTAGGTCTTTCCCTTTAGGTTTTACCCCAACAATGTTTTCATTAGTTTCGCTCACTCTCGAAATCAAGCATTTTACAGCAGGTTGGAGCAGCCTGTATCTCAGCACAGGAATAAGGTAGGGAAGAATTCTAAGGATCATTTTGACTGCCTCCAGAAGTTAGATCAGATGGCAAATTGGATTTGGTGCTAGGTCTTTCCCTTTAGGTTTTTACCCCAACAATGTTTTCATTAGTTTCGCTCACTCTCGAAATCAAGCATTTTACAGCAGGTTGGAGCAGCCTGTATCTCAGCACAGGAATAAGGTAGGGAAGAATTCTAAGGATCATTTTGACTGCCTCCAGAAGTTAGATCAGATGGCAAATTGGATTTGGTGCTAGGTCTTTCCCTTTAGGTTTTACCCCAACAATGTTTTCATTAGTTTCGCTCACTCTCGAAATCAAGCATTTTACAGCAGGTTGGAGCAGCCTGTATCTCAGCACAGGAATAAGGTAGGGAAGAATTCAAAGGATCATTTTGACTGCCTCCAGAAGTTAGATCAGATGGCAAATTGGATTTGGTGCTAGGTCTTTCCCTTTAGGTTTTACCCCAACAATGTTTTCATTAGTTTCGCTCACTCTCGAAATCAAGCATTTTACAGCAGGTTGGAGCAGCCTGTATCTCAGCACAGGAATAAGGTAGGGAAGAATTCTAAGGCTCATTTTGACTGCCTCCAGAAGTTAGATCAGATGGCAAATTGGATTTGGTGCTAGGTCTTTCCCTTTAGGTTTTACCCCAACAATGTTTTCATTAGTTTCGCTCACTCTCGAAATCAAGCATTTTACAGCAGGTTGGAGCAGCCTGTATCTCAGCACAGGAATAAGGTAGGGAAGAATTCTAAGGATCATTTTGACTGCCTCCAGAAGTTAGATCAGATAGCAAATTGGATTTGGTGCTAGGTCTTTCCCTTTAGGTTTTACCCCAACAATGTTTTCATTAGTTTCGCTCACTCTCGAAATCAAGCATTTTACAGCAGTTTGGAGCAGCCTGTATCTCAGCACAGGAATAAGGTAGGGAAGAATTCTAAGGATCATTTTGACTGCCTCCAGAAGTTAGATCAGATGGCAAATTGGATTTGGTGCTAGGTCTTTCCCTTTAGGTTTTACCCCAACAATGTTTTCATTAGTTTCGCTCACTCTCGAAATCAAGCATTTTACAGCAGGTTGGAGCAGCCTGTATCTCAGCACAGGAATAAGGTAGGGAAGAATTCTAAGGCTCATTTTGACTGCCTCCAGAAGTTAGATCAGATGGCAAATTGGATTTGGTGCTAGGTCTTTCCCTTTAGGTTTTACCCCAACAATGTTTTCATTAGTTTCGCTCACTCTCGAAATCAAGCATTTTACAGCAGGTTGGAGCAGCCTGTATCTCAGCACAGGAATAAGGTAGGGAAGAATTCTAAGGATCATTTTGACTGCCTCCAGAAGTTAGATCAGATGGCAAATTGGATTTGGTGCTAGGTCTTTCCCTTTAGGTTTTACCCCAACAATGTTTTCATTAGTTTCGCTCACTCTCGAAATCAAGCATTTTACAGCAGGTTGGAGCAGCCTGTATCTCAGCACAGGAATAAGGTAGGGAAGAATTCTAAGGCTCATTTTGACTGCCTCCAGAAGTTAGATCAGATGGCAAATTGGATTTGGTGCTAGGTCTTTCCCTTTAGGTTTTACCCCAACAATGTTTTCATTAGTTTCGCTCACTCTCGAAATCAAGCATTTTACAGCAGGTTGGAGCAGCCTGTATCTCAGCACAGGAATAAGGTAGGGAAGAATTCTAAGGCTCATTTTGACTGCCTCCAGAAGTTAGATCAGATGGCAAATTGGATTTGGTGCTAGGTCTTTCCCTTTAGGTTTTACCCCAACAATGTTTTCATTAGTTTCGCTCACTCTCGAAATCAAGCATTTTACAGCAGGTTGGAGCAGCCTGTATCTCAGCACAGGAATAAGGTAGGGAAGAATTCTAAGGATCGTTTTGACTGCCTCCAGAAGTTAGATCAGATGGCAAATTGGATTTGGTGCTAGGTCTTTCCCTTTAGGTTTTACCCCAACAATGTTTTCATTAGTTTCGCTCACTCTCGAAATCAAGCATTTTACAGCAGGTTGGAGCAGCCTGTATCTCAGCACAGGAATAAGGTAGGGAAGAATTCTAAGGCTCATTTTGACTGCCTCCAGAAGTTAGATCAGATGGCAAATTGGATTTGGTGCTAGGTCTTTCCCTTTAGGTTTTACCCCAACAATGTTTTCATTAGTTTCGCTCACTCTCGAAATCAAGCATTTTACAGCAGGTTGGAGCAGCCTGTATCTCAGCACAGGAATAAGGTAGGGAAGAATTCTAAGGCTCATTTTGACTGCCTCCAGAAGTTAGATCAGATGGCAAATTGGATTTGGTGCTAGGTCTTTCCCTTTAGGTTTTACCCCAACAATGTTTTCATTAGTTTCGCTCACTCTCGAAATCAAGCATTTTACAGCAGGTTGGAGCAGCCTGTATCTCAGCACAGGAATAAGGTAGGGAAGAATTCTAAGGCTCATTTTGACTGCCTCCAGAAGTTAGATCAGATGGCAAATTGGATTTGGTGCTAGGTCTTTCCCTTTAGGTTTTACCCCAACAATGTTTTCATTAGTTTCGCTCACTCTCGAAATCAAGCATTTTACAGCAGGTTGGAGCAGCCTGTATCTCAGCACAGGAATAAGGTAGGGAAGAATTCTAAGGATCGTTTTGACTGCCTCCAGAAGTTAGATCAGATGGCAAATTGGATTTGGTGCTAGGTCTTTCCCTTTAGGTTTTACCCCAACAATGTTTTCATTAGTTTCGCTCACTCTCGAAATCAAGCATTTTACAGCAGGTTGGAGCAGCCTGTATCTCAGCACAGGAATAAGGTAGGGAAGAATTCTAAGGCTCATTTTGACTGCCTCCAGAAGTTAGATCAGATGGCAAATTGGATTTGGTGCTAGGTCTTTCCCTTTAGGTTTTACCCCAACAATGTTTTCATTAGTTTCGCTCACTCTCGAAATCAAGCATTTTACAGCAGGTTGGAGCAGCCTGTATCTCAGCACAGGAATAAGGTAGGGAAGAATTCTAAGGCTCATTTTGACTGCCTCCAGAAGTTAGATCAGATGGCAAATTGGATTTGGTGCTAGGTCTTTCCCTTTAGGTTTTACCCCAACAATGTTTTCATTAGTTTCGCTCACTCTCGAAATCAAGCATTTTACAGCAGGTTGGAGCAGCCTGTATCTCAGCACAGGAATAAGGTAGGGAAGAATTCTAAGGATCATTTTGACTGCCTCCAGAAGTTAGATCAGATGGCAAATTGGATTTGGTGCTAGGTCTTTCCCTTTAGGTTTTACCCCAACAATGTTTTCATTAGTTTCGCTCACTCTCGAAATCAAGCATTTTACAGCAGGTTGGAGCAGCCTGTATCTCAGCACAGGAATAAGGTAGGGAAGAATTCTAAGGATCATTTTGACTGCCTCCAGAAGTTAGATCAGATGGCAAATTGGATTTGGTGCTAGGTCTTTCCCTTTAGGTTTTACCCCAACAATGTTTTCATTAGTTTCGCTCACTCTCGAAATCAAGCATTTTACAGCAGGTTGGAGCGGCCTGTATCTCAGCACAGGAATAAGGTAGGGAAGAATTCTAAGGATCATTTTGACTGCCTCCAGAAGTTAGATCAGATAGCAAATTGGATTTGGTGCTAGGTCTTTCCCTTTAGGTTTTACCCCAACAATGTTTTCATTAGTTTCACTCACTCTCGAAATCAAGCATTTTACAGCAGGTTGGAGCAGCCTGTATCTCAGCACAGGAATAAGGTAGGGAAGAATTCTAAGGCTCATTTTGACTGCCTCCAGAAGTTAGATCAGATGGCAAATTGGATTTGGTGCTAGGTCTTTCCCTTTAGGTTTTACCCCAACAATGTTTTCATTAGTTTCGCTCACTCTCGAAATCAAGCATTTTACAGCAGGTTGGAGCAGCCTGTATCTCAGCACAGGAATAAGGTAGGGAAGAATTCTAAGGATCATTTTGACTGCCTCCAGAAGTTAGATCAGATGGCAAATTGGATTTGGTGCTAGGTCTTTCCCTTTAGGTTTTACCCCAACAATGTTTTCATTAGTTTCGCTCACTCTCGAAATCAAGCATTTTACAGCAGGTTGGAGCAGCCTGTATCTCAGCACAGGAATAAGGTAGGGAAGAATTCTAAGGATCGTTTTGACTGCCTCCAGAAGTTAGATCAGATGGCAAATTGGATTTGGTGCTAGGTCTTTCCCTTTAGGTTTTACCCCAACAATGTTTTCATTAGTTTCGCTCACTCTCGAAATCAAGCATTTTACAGCAGGTTGGAGCAGCCTGTATCTCAGCACAGGAATAAGGTAGGGAAGAATTCTAAGGCTCATTTTGACTGCCTCCAGAAGTTAGATCAGATGGCAAATTGGATTTGGTGCTAGGTCTTTCCCTTTAGGTTTTACCCCAACAATGTTTTCATTAGTTTCGCTCACTCTCGAAATCAAGCATTTTACAGCAGGTTGGAGCAGCCTGTATCTCAGCACAGGAATAAGGTAGGGAAGAATTCTAAGGATCATTTTGACTGCCTCCAGAAGTTAGATCAGATGGCAAATTGGATTTGGTGCTAGGTCTTTCCCTTTAGGTTTTACCCCAACAATGTTTTCATTAGTTTCGCTCACTCTCGAAATCAAGCATTTTACAGCAGGTTGGAGCAGCCTGTATCTCAGCACAGGAATAAGGTAGGGAAGAATTCTAAGGATCATTTTGACTGCCTCCAGAAGTTAGATCAGATGGCAAATTGGATTTGGTGCTAGGTCTTTCCCTTTAGGTTTTACCCCAACAATGTTTTCATTAGTTTCGCTCACTCTCGAAATCAAGCATTTTACAGCAGGTTGGAGCAGCCTGTATCTCAGCACAGGAATAAGGTAGGGAAGAATTCTAAGGATCATTTTGACTGCCTCCAGAAGTTAGATCAGATGGCAAATTGGATTTGGTGCTAGGTCTTTCCCTTTAGGTTTTACCCCAACAATGTTTTCATTAGTTTCGCTCACTCTCGAAATCAAGCATTTTACAGCAGGTTGGAGCAGCCTGTATCTCAGCACAGGAATAAGGTAGGGAAGAATTCTAAGGATCATTTTGACTGCCTCCAGAAGTTAGATCAGATGGCAAATTGGATTTGGTGCTAGGTCTTTCCCTTTAGGTTTTACCCCAACAATGTTTTCATTAGTTTCGCTCACTCTCGAAATCAAGCATTTTACAGCAGGTTGGAGCAGCCTGTATCTCAGCACAGGAATAAGGTAGGGAAGAATTCTAAGGATCATTTTGACTGCCTCCAGAAGTTAGATCAGATGGCAAATTGGATTTGGTGCTAGGTCTTTCCCTTTAGGTTTTACCCCAACAATGTTTTCATTAGTTTCGCTCACTCTCGAAATCAAGCATTTTACAGCAGGTTGGAGCAGCCTGTATCTCAGCACAGGAATAAGGTAGGGAAGAATTCTAAGGATCATTTTGACTGCCTCCAGAAGTTAGATCAGATGGCAAATTGGATTTGGTGCTAGGTCTTTCCCTTTAGGTTTTACCCCAACAATGTTTTCATTAGTTTCGCTCACTCTCGAAATCAAGCATTTTACAGCAGGTTGGAGCAGCCTGTATCTCAGCACAGGAATAAGGTAGGGAAGAATTCTAAGGATCATTTTGACTGCCTCCAGAAGTTAGATCAGATAGCAAATTGGATTTGGTGCTAGGTCTTTCCCTTTAGGTTTTACCCCAACAATGTTTTCATTAGTTTCGCTCACTCTCGAAATCAAGCATTTTACAGCAGGTTGGAGCAGCCTGTATCTCAGCACAGGAATAAGGTAGGGAAGAATTCTAAGGATCATTTTGACTGCCTCCAGAAGTTAGATCAGATGGCAAATTGGATTTGGTGCTAGGTCTTTCCCTTTAGGTTTTACCCCAACAATGTTTTCATTAGTTTCGCTCACTCTCGAAATCAAGCATTTTACAGCAGGTTGGAGCAGCCTGTATCTCAGCACAGGAATAAGGTAGGGAAGAATTCTAAGGATCATTTTGACTGCCTCCAGAAGTTAGATCAGATGGCAAATTGGATTTGGTGCTAGGTCTTTCCCTTTAGGTTTTACCCCAACAATGTTTTCATTAGTTTCGCTCACTCTCGAAATCAAGCATTTTACAGCAGGTTGGAGCAGCCTGTATCTCAGCACAGGAATAAGGTAGGGAAGAATTCTAAGGCTCATTTTGACTGCCTCCAGAAGTTAGATCAGATGGCAAATTGGATTTGGTGCTAGGTCTTTCCCTTTAGGTTTTACCCCAACAATGTTTTCATTAGTTTCGCTCACTCTCGAAATCAAGCATTTTACAGCAGGTTGGAGCAGCCTGTATCTCAGCACAGGAATAAGGTAGGGAAGAATTCTAAGGATCATTTTGACTGCCTCCAGAAGTTAGATCAGATGGCAAATTGGATTTGGTGCTAGGTCTTTCCCTTTAGGTTTTACCCCAACAATGTTTTCATTAGTTTCGCTCACTCTCGAAATCAAGCATTTTACAGCAGGTTGGAGCAGCCTGTATCTCAGCACAGGAATAAGGTAGGGAAGAATTCTAAGGCTCATTTTGACTGCCTCCAGAAGTTAGATCAGATGGCAAATTGGATTTGGTGCTAGGTCTTTCCCTTTAGGTTTTACCCCAACAATGTTTTCATTAGTTTCGCTCACTCTCGAAATCAAGCATTTTACAGCAGGTTGGAGCAGCCTGTATCTCAGCACAGGAATAAGGTAGGGAAGAATTCTAAGGCTCATTTTGACTGCCTCCAGAAGTTAGATCAGATGGCAAATTGGATTTGGTGCTAGGTCTTTCCCTTTAGGTTTTACCCCAACAATGTTTTCATTAGTTTCGCTCACTCTCGAAATCAAGCATTTTACAGCAGGTTGGAGCAGCCTGTATCTCAGCACAGGAATAAGGTAGGGAAGAATTCTAAGGATTGTTTTGACTGCCTCCAGAAGTTAGATCAGATGGCAAATTGGATTTGGTGCTAGGTCTTTCCCTTTAGGTTTTACCCCAACAATGTTTTCATTAGTTTCGCTCACTCTCGAAATCAAGCATTTTACAGCAGGTTGGAGCAGCCTGTATCCCAGCACAGGAATAAGGTAGGGAAGAATTCTAAGGCTCATTTTGACTGCCTCCAGAAGTTAGATCAGATGGCAAATTGGATTTGGTGCTAGGTCTTTCCCTTTAGGTTTTACCCCAACAATGTTTTCATTAGTTTCGCTCACTCTCGAAATCAAGCATTTTACAGCAGGTTGGAGCAGCCTGTATCTCAGCACAGGAATAAGGTAGGGAAGAATTCTAAGGATCATTTTGACTGCCTCCAGAAGTTAGATCAGATGGCAAATTGGATTTGGTGCTAGGTCTTTCCCTTTAGGTTTTACCCCAACAATGTTTTCATTAGTTTCGCTCACTCTCGAAATCAAGCATTTTACAGCAGGTTGGAGCAGCCTGTATCTCAGCACAGGAATAAGGTAGGGAAGAATTCTAAGGATCATTTTGACTGCCTCCAGAAGTTAGATCAGATGGCAAATTGGATTTGGTGCTAGGTCTTTCCCTTTAGGTTTTACCCCAACAATGTTTTCATTAGTTTCGCTCACTCTCGAAATCAAGCATTTTACAGCAGGTTGGAGCAGCCTGTATCTCAGCACAGGAATAAGGTAGGGAAGAATTCTAAGGATCATTTTGACTGCCTCCAGAAGTTAGATCAGATGGCAAATTGGATTTGGTGCTAGGTCTTTCCCTTTAGGTTTTACCCCAACAATGTTTTCATTAGTTTCGCTCACTCTCGAAATCAAGCATTTTACAGCAGGTTGGAGCAGCCTGTATCTCAGCACAGGAATAAGGTAGGGAAGAATTCTAAGGATCATTTTGACTGCCTCCAGAAGTTAGATCAGATGGCCAATGGAATTTGGTGCTAGGTCTTTCCCTTTAGGTTTTACCCCAACAATGTTTTCATTAGTTTCGCTCACTCTCGAAATCAAGCATTTTACAGCAGGTTGGAGCAGCCTGTATCTCAGCACAGGAATAAGGTAGGGAAGAATTCTAAGGCTCATTTTGACTGTCTCCAGAAGTTAGATCAGATGGCAAATTGGATTTGGTGCTAGGTCTTTCCCTTTAGGTTTTACCCCAACAATGTTTTCATTAGTTTCACTCACTCTCGAAATCAAGCATTTTACAGCAGGTTGGAGCAGCCTGTATCTCAGCACAGGAATAAGGTAGGGAAGAATTCTAAGGCTCATTTTGACTGCCTCCAGAAGTTAGATCAGATGGCAAATTGGATTTGGTGCTAGGTCTTTCCCTTTAGGTTTTACCCCAACAATGTTTTCATTAGTTTCGCTCACTCTCGAAATCAAGCATTTTACAGCAGGTTGGAGCAGCCTGTATCTCAGCACAGGAATAAGGTAGGGAAGAATTCTAAGGATCATTTTGACTGCCTCCAGAAGTTAGATCAGATGGCAAATTGGATTTGGTGCTAGGTCTTTCCCTTTAGGTTTTACCCCAACAATGTTTTCATTAGTTTCGCTCACTCTCGAAATCAAGCATTTTACAGCAGGTTGGAGCAGCCTGTATCTCAGCACAGGAATAAGGTAGGGAAGAATTCTAAGGCTCATTTTGACTGCCTCCAGAAGTTAGATCAGATGGCAAATTGGATTTGGTGCTAGGTCTTTCCCTTTAGGTTTTACCCCAACAATGTTTTCATTAGTTTCGCTCACTCTCGAAATCAAGCATTTTACAGCAGGTTGGAGCAGCCTGTATCTCAGCACAGGAATAAGGTAGGGAAGAATTCTAAGGCTCATTTTGACTGCCTCCAGAAGTTAGATCAGATGGCAAATTGGATTTGGTGCTAGGTCTTTCCCTTTAGGTTTTACCCCAACAATGTTTTCATTAGTTTCGCTCACTCTCGAAATCAAGCATTTTACAGCAGGTTGGAGCAGCCTGTATCTCAGCACAGGAATAAGGTAGGGAAGAATTCTAAGGATCATTTTGACTGCCTCCAGAAGTTAGATCAGATGGCAAATTGGATTTGGTGCTAGGTCTTTCCCTTTAGGTTTTACCCCAACAATGTTTTCATTAGTTTCGCTCACTCTCGAAATCAAGCATTTTACAGCAGGTTGGAGCAGCCTGTATCTCAGCACAGGAATAAGGTAGGGAAGAATTCTAAGGCTCATTTTGACTGCCTCCAGAAGTTAGATCAGATGGCAAATTGGATTTGGTGCTAGGTCTTTCCCTTTAGGTTTTACCCCAACAATGTTTTCATTAGTTTCGCTCACTCTCGAAATCAAGCATTTTACAGCAGGTTGGAGCAGCCTGTATCTCAGCACAGGAATAAGGTAGGGAAGAATTCTAAGGATTGTTTTGACTGCCTCCAGAAGTTAGATCAGATGGCAAATTGGATTTGGTGCTAGGTCTTTCCCTTTAGGTTTTACCCCAACAATGTTTTCATTAGTTTCGCTCACTCTCGAAATCAAGCATTTTACAGCAGGTTGGAGCAGCCTGTATCCCAGCACAGGAATAAGGTAGGGAAGAATTCTAAGGCTCATTTTGACTGCCTCCAGAAGTTAGATCAGATGGCAAATTGGATTTGGTGCTAGGTCTTTCCCTTTAGGTTTTACCCCAACAATGTTTTCATTAGTTTCGCTCACTCTCGAAATCAAGCATTTTACAGCAGGTTGGAGCAGCCTGTATCTCAGCACAGGAATAAGGTAGGGAAGAATTCTAAGGATCATTTTGACTGCCTCCAGAAGTTAGATCAGATGGCAAATTGGATTTGGTGCTAGGTCTTTCCCTTTAGGTTTTACCCCAACAATGTTTTCATTAGTTTCGCTCACTCTCGAAATCAAGCATTTTACAGCAGGTTGGAGCAGCCTGTATCTCAGCACAGGAATAAGGTAGGGAAGAATTCTAAGGATCATTTTGACTGCCTCCAGAAGTTAGATCAGATGGCAAATTGGATTTGGTGCTAGGTCTTTCCCTTTAGGTTTTACCCCAACAATGTTTTCATTAGTTTCGCTCACTCTCGAAATCAAGCATTTTACAGCAGGTTGGAGCAGCCTGTATCTCAGCACAGGAATAAGGTAGGGAAGAATTCTAAGGATCATTTTGACTGCCTCCAGAAGTTAGATCAGATGGCAAATTGGATTTGGTGCTAGGTCTTTCCCTTTAGGTTTTACCCCAACAATGTTTTCATTAGTTTCGCTCACTCTCGAAATCAAGCATTTTACAGCAGGTTGGAGCAGCCTGTATCTCAGCACAGGAATAAGGTAGGGAAGAATTCTAAGGATCATTTTGACTGCCTCCAGAAGTTAGATCAGATGGCCAATGGAATTTGGTGCTAGGTCTTTCCCTTTAGGTTTTACCCCAACAATGTTTTCATTAGTTTCGCTCACTCTCGAAATCAAGCATTTTACAGCAGGTTGGAGCAGCCTGTATCTCAGCACAGGAATAAGGTAGGGAAGAATTCTAAGGCTCATTTTGACTGCCTCCAGAAGTTAGATCAGATGGCAAATTGGATTTGGTGCTAGGTCTTTCCCTTTAGGTTTTACCCCAACAATGTTTTCATTAGTTTCACTCACTCTCGAAATCAAGCATTTTACAGCAGGTTGGAGCAGCCTGTATCTCAGCACAGGAATAAGGTAGGGAAGAATTCTAAGGCTCATTTTGACTGCCTCCAGAAGTTAGATCAGATGGCAAATTGGATTTGGTGCTAGGTCTTTCCCTTTAGGTTTTACCCCAACAATGTTTTCATTAGTTTCGCTCACTCTCGAAATCAAGCATTTTACAGCAGGTTGGAGCAGCCTGTATCTCAGCACAGGAATAAGGTAGGGAAGAATTCTAAGGATCATTTTGACTGCCTCCAGAAGTTAGATCAGATGGCAAATTGGATTTGGTGCTAGGTCTTTCCCTTTAGGTTTTACCCCAACAATGTTTTCATTAGTTTCGCTCACTCTCGAAATCAAGCATTTTACAGCAGGTTGGAGCAGCCTGTATCTCAGCACAGGAATAAGGTAGGGAAGAATTCTAAGGCTCATTTTGACTGCCTCCAGAAGTTAGATCAGATGGCAAATTGGATTTGGTGCTAGGTCTTTCCCTTTAGGTTTTACCCCAACAATGTTTTCATTAGTTTCGCTCACTCTCGAAATCAAGCATTTTACAGCAGGTTGGAGCAGCCTGTATCTCAGCACAGGAATAAGGTAGGGAAGAATTCTAAGGATCATTTTGACTGCCTCCAGAAGTTAGATCAGATGGCAAATTGGATTTGGTGCTAGGTCTTTCCCTTTAGGTTTTACCCCAACAATGTTTTCATTAGTTTCGCTCACTCTCGAAATCAAGCATTTTACAGCAGGTTGGAGCAGCCTGTATCTCAGCACAGGAATAAGGTAGGGAAGAATTCTAAGGATCATTTTGACTGCCTCCAGAAGTTAGATCAGATGGCAAATTGGATTTGGTGCTAGGTCTTTCCCTTTAGGTTTTACCCCAACAATGTTTTCATTAGTTTCGCTCACTCTCGAAATCAAGCATTTTACAGCAGGTTGGAGCAGCCTGTATCTCAGCACAGGAATAAGGTAGGGAAGAATTCTAAGGATCGTTTTGACTGCCTCCAGAAGTTAGATCAGGTGGCAAATTGGATTTGGTGCTAGGTCTTTCCCTTTAGGTTTTACCCCAACAATGTTTTCATTAGTTTCGCTCACTCTCGAAATCAAGCATTTTACAGCAGGTTGGAGCAGCCTGTATCTCAGCACAGGAATAAGGTAGGGAAGAATTCTAAGGATCATTTTGACTGCCTCCAGAAGTTAGATCAGATGGCAAATTGGATTTGGTGCTAGGTCTTTCCCTTTAGGTTTTACCCCAACAATGTTTTCATTAGTTTCGCTCACTCTCGAAATCAAGCATTTTACAGCAGGTTGGAGCAGCCTGTATCTCAGCACAGGAATAAGGTAGGGAAGAATTCTAAGGATCATTTTGACTGCCTCCAGAAGTTAGATCAGATGGCAAATTGGATTTGGTGCTAGGTCTTTCCCTTTAGGTTTTACCCCAACAATGTTTTCATTAGTTTCGCTCACTCTCGAAATCAAGCATTTTACAGCAGGTTGGAGCAGCCTGTATCTCAGCACAGGAATAAGGTAGGGAAGAATTCTAAGGATCATTTTGACTGCCTCCAGAAGTTAGATCAGATGGCAAATTGGATTTGGTGCTAGGTCTTTCCCTTTAGGTTTTACCCCAACAATGTTTTCATTAGTTTCGCTCACTCTCGAAATCAAGCATTTTACAGCAGGTTGGAGCAGCCTGTATCTCAGCACAGGAATAAGGTAGGGAAGAATTCTAAGGCTCATTTTGACTGCCTCCAGAAGTTAGATCAGATGGCAAATTGGATTTGGTGCTAGGTCTTTCCCTTTAGGTTTTACCCCAACAATGTTTTCATTAGTTTCGCTCACTCTCGAAATCAAGCATTTTACAGCAGGTTGGAGCAGCCTGTATCTCAGCACAGGAATAAGGTAGGGAAGAATTCTAAGGATCATTTTGACTGCCTCCAGAAGTTAGATCAGATGGCAAATTGGATTTGGTGCTAGGTCTTTCCCTTTAGGTTTTACCCCAACAATGTTTTCATTAGTTTCGCTCACTCTCGAAATCAAGCATTTTACAGCAGGTTGGAGCAGCCTGTATCTCAGCACAGGAATAAGGTAGGGAAGAATTCTAAGGATCATTTTGACTGCCTCCAGAAGTTAGATCAGATGGCAAATTGGATTTGGTGCTAGGTCTTTCCCTTTAGGTTTTACCCCAACAATGTTTTCATTAGTTTCGCTCACTCTCGAAATCAAGCATTTTACAGCAGGTTGGAGCAGCCTGTATCTCAGCACAGGAATAAGGTAGGGAAGAATTCTAAGGCTCATTTTGACTGCCTCCAGAAGTTAGATCAGATGGCAAATTGGATTTGGTGCTAGGTCTTTCCCTTTAGGTTTTACCCCAACAATGTTTTCATTAGTTTCGCTCACTCTCGAAATCAAGCATTTTACAGCAGGTTGGAGCAGCCTGTAT
Organism: Melanerpes formicivorus; assembly: GCF_026170545.1. NCBI lineage: Eukaryota > Metazoa > Chordata > Aves > Piciformes > Picidae > Melanerpes > Melanerpes formicivorus. Next base: position 12,387 of record NW_027144645.1, on the reverse strand, counting down.
CTCAGCACAGGAATAAGGTAGGGAAGAATTCTAAGGATCATTTTGACTGCCTCCAGAAGTTAGATCAGATGGCCAATGGAATTTGGTGCTAGGTCTTTCCCTTTAGGTTTTACCCCAACAATGTTTTCATTAGTTTCGCTCACTCTCGAAATCAAGCATTTTACAGCAGGTTGGAGCAGCCTGTATCTCAGCACAGGAATAAGGTAGGGAAGAATTCTAAGGATCATTTTGACTGCCTCCAGAAGTTAGATCAGATGGCAAATTGGATTTGGTGCTAGGTCTTTCCCTTTAGGTTTTACCCCAACAATGTTTTCATTAGTTTCGCTCACTCTCGAAATCAAGCATTTTACAGCAGGTTGGAGCAGCCTGTATCTCAGCACAGGAATAAGGTAGGGAAGAATTCTAAGGATCATTTTGACTGCCTCCAGAAGTTAGATCAGATGGCAAATTGGATTTGGTGCTAGGTCTTTCCCTTTAGGTTTTACCCCAACAATGTTTTCATTAGTTTCGCTCACTCTCGAAATCAAGCATTTTACAGCAGGTTGGAGCAGCCTGTATCTCAGCACAGGAATAAGGTAGGGAAGAATTCTAAGGCTCATTTTGACTGCCTCCAGAAGTTAGATCAGATGGCAAATTGGATTTGGTGCTAGGTCTTTCCCTTTAGGTTTTACCCCAACAATGTTTTCATTAGTTTCGCTCACTCTCGAAATCAAGCATTTTACAGCAGGTTGGAGCAGCCTGTATCTCAGCACAGGAATAAGGTAGGGAAGAATTCTAAGGATCATTTTGACTGCCTCCAGAAGTTAGATCAGATGGCAAATTGGATTTGGTGCTAGGTCTTTCCCTTTAGGTTTTACCCCAACAATGTTTTCATTAGTTTCGCTCACTCTCGAAATCAAGCATTTTACAGCAGGTTGGAGCAGCCTGTATCTCAGCACAGGAATAAGGTAGGGAAGAATTCTAAGGCTCATTTTGACTGCCTCCAGAAGTTAGATCAGATGGCAAATTGGATTTGGTGCTAGGTCTTTCCCTTTAGGTTTTACCCCAACAATGTTTTCATTAGTTTCGCTCACTCTCGAAATCAAGCATTTTACAGCAGGTTGGAGCAGCCTGTATCTCAGCACAGGAATAAGGTAGGGAAGAATTCTAAGGATCATTTTGACTGCCTCCAGAAGTTAGATCAGATGGCAAATTGGATTTGGTGCTAGGTCTTTCCCTTTAGGTTTTACCCCAACAATGTTTTCATTAGTTTCGCTCACTCTCGAAATCAAGCATTTTACAGCAGGTTGGAGCAGCCTGTATCTCAGCACAGGAATAAGGTAGGGAAGAATTCTAAGGATCATTTTGACTGCCTCCAGAAGTTAGATCAGATGGCAAATTGGATTTGGTGCTAGGTCTTTCCCTTTAGGTTTTACCCCAACAATGTTTTCATTAGTTTCGCTCACTCTCGAAATCAAGCATTTTACAGCAGGTTGGAGCAGCCTGTATCTCAGCACAGGAATAAGGTAGGGAAGAATTCTAAGGCTCATTTTGACTGCCTCCAGAAGTTAGATCAGATGGCCAATGGAATTTGGTGCTAGGTCTTTCCCTTTAGGTTTTACCCCAACAATGTTTTCATTAGTTTCGCTCACTCTCGAAATCAAGCATTTTACAGCAGGTTGGAGCAGCCTGTATCTCAGCACAGGAATAAGGTAGGGAAGAATTCTAAGGATCATTTTGACTGCCTCCAGAAGTTAGATCAGATGGCAAATTGGATTTGGTGCTAGGTCTTTCCCTTTAGGTTTTACCCCAACAATGTTTTCATTAGTTTCGCTCACTCTCGAAATCAAGCATTTTACAGCAGGTTGGAGCAGCCTGTATCTCAGCACAGGAATAAGGTAGGGAAGAATTCTAAGGATCATTTTGACTGCCTCCAGAAGTTAGATCAGATGGCAAATTGGATTTGGTGCTAGGTCTTTCCCTTTAGGTTTTACCCCAACAATGTTTTCATTAGTTTCGCTCACTCTCGAAATCAAGCATTTTACAGCAGGTTGGAGCAGCCTGTATCTCAGCACAGGAATAAGGTAGGGAAGAATTCTAAGGATCATTTTGACTGCCTCCAGAAGTTAGATCAGATGGCAAATTGGATTTGGTGCTAGGTCTTTCCCTTTAGGTTTTACCCCAACAATGTTTTCATTAGTTTCGCTCACTCTCGAAATCAAGCATTTTACAGCAGGTTGGAGCAGCCTGTATCTCAGCACAGGAATAAGGTAGGGAAGAATTCTAAGGATCATTTTGACTGCCTCCAGAAGTTAGATCAGATGGCAAATTGGATTTGGTGCTAGGTCTTTCCCTTTAGGTTTTACCCCAACAATGTTTTCATTAGTTTCGCTCACTCTCGAAATCAAGCATTTTACAGCAGGTTGGAGCAGCCTGTATCTCAGCACAGGAATAAGGTAGGGAAGAATTCTAAGGATCATTTTGACTGCCTCCAGAAGTTAGATCAGATGGCAAATTGGATTTGGTGCTAGGTCTTTCCCTTTAGGTTTTACCCCAACAATGTTTTCATTAGTTTCGCTCACTCTCGAAATCAAGCATTTTACAGCAGGTTGGAGCAGCCTGTATCTCAGCACAGGAATAAGGTAGGGAAGAATTCTAAGGATCATTTTGACTGCCTCCAGAAGTTAGATCAGATGGCAAATTGGATTTGGTGCTAGGTCTTTCCCTTTAGGTTTTACCCCAACAATGTTTTCATTAGTTTCGCTCACTCTCGAAATCAAGCATTTTACAGCAGGTTGGAGCAGCCTGTATCTCAGCACAGGAATAAGGTAGGGAAGAATTCTAAGGATCATTTTGACTGCCTCCAGAAGTTAGATCAGATGGCAAATTGGATTTGGTGCTAGGTCTTTCCCTTTAGGTTTTACCCCAACAATGTTTTCATTAGTTTCGCTCACTCTCGAAATCAAGCATTTTACAGCAGGTTGGAGCAGCCTGTATCTCAGCACAGGAATAAGGTAGGGAAGAATTCTAAGGATCATTTTGACTGCCTCCAGAAGTTAGATCAGATGGCAAATTGGATTTGGTGCTAGGTCTTTCCCTTTAGGTTTTACCCCAACAATGTTTTCATTAGTTTCGCTCACTCTCGAAATCAAGCATTTTACAGCAGGTTGGAGCAGCCTGTATCTCAGCACAGGAATAAGGTAGGGAAGAATTCTAAGGCTCATTTTGACTGCCTCCAGAAGTTAGATCAGATGGCAAATTGGATTTGGTGCTAGGTCTTTCCCTTTAGGTTTTACCCCAACAATGTTTTCATTAGTTTCGCTCACTCTCGAAATCAAGCATTTTACAGCAGGTTGGAGCAGCCTGTATCTCAGCACAGGAATAAGGTAGGGAAGAATTCTAAGGCTCATTTTGACTGCCTCCAGAAGTTAGATCAGATGGCAAATTGGATTTGGTGCTAGGTCTTTCCCTTTAGGTTTTACCCCAACAATGTTTTCATTAGTTTCGCTCACTCTCGAAATCAAGCATTTTACAGCAGGTTGGAGCAGCCTGTATCTCAGCACAGGAATAAGGTAGGGAAGAATTCTAAGGCTCATTTTGACTGCCTCCAGAAGTTAGATCAGATGGCAAATTGGATTTGGTGCTAGGTCTTTCCCTTTAGGTTTTACCCCAACAATGTTTTCATTAGTTTCGCTCACTCTCGAAATCAAGCATTTTACAGCAGGTTGGAGCAGCCTGTATCTCAGCACAGGAATAAGGTAGGGAAGAATTCTAAGGATCATTTTGACTGCCTCCAGAAGTTAGATCAGATGGCAAATTGGATTTGGTGCTAGGTCTTTCCCTTTAGGTTTTACCCCAACAATGTTTTCATTAGTTTCGCTCACTCTCGAAATCAAGCATTTTACAGCAGGTTGGAGCAGCCTGTATCTCAGCACAGGAATAAGGTAGGGAAGAATTCTAAGGATCATTTTGACTGCCTCCAGAAGTTAGATCAGATGGCAAATTGGATTTGGTGCTAGGTCTTTCCCTTTAGGTTTTACCCCAACAATGTTTTCATTAGTTTCGCTCACTCTCGAAATCAAGCATTTTACAGCAGGTTGGAGCAGCCTGTATCTCAGCACAGGAATAAGGTAGGGAAGAATTCTAAGGATCATTTTGACTGCCTCCAGAAGTTAGATCAGATGGCAAATTGGATTTGGTGCTAGGTCTTTCCCTTTAGGTTTTACCCCAACAATGTTTTCATTAGTTTCGCTCACTCTCGAAATCAAGCATTTTACAGCAGGTTGGAGCAGCCTGTATCTCAGCACAGGAATAAGGTAGGGAAGAATTCTAAGGATCATTTTGACTGCCTCCAGAAGTTAGATCAGATGGCAAATTGGATTTGGTGCTAGGTCTTTCCCTTTAGGTTTTACCCCAACAATGTTTTCATTAGTTTCGCTCACTCTCGAAATCAAGCATTTTACAGCAGGTTGGAGCAGCCTGTATCTCAGCACAGGAATAAGGTAGGGAAGAATTCTAAGGATCATTTTGACTGCCTCCAGAAGTTAGATCAGATGGCAAATTGGATTTGGTGCTAGGTCTTTCCCTTTAGGTTTTACCCCAACAATGTTTTCATTAGTTTCGCTCACTCTCGAAATCAAGCATTTTACAGCAGGTTGGAGCAGCCTGTATCTCAGCACAGGAATAAGGTAGGGAAGAATTCTAAGGCTCATTTTGACTGCCTCCAGAAGTTAGATCAGATGGCAAATTGGATTTGGTGCTAGGTCTTTCCCTTTAGGTTTTACCCCAACAATGTTTTCATTAGTTTCGCTCACTCTCGAAATCAAGCATTTTACAGCAGGTTGGAGCAGCCTGTATCTCAGCACAGGAATAAGGTAGGGAAGAATTCTAAGGCTCATTTTGACTGCCTCCAGAAGTTAGATCAGATGGCAAATTGGATTTGGTGCTAGGTCTTTCCCTTTAGGTTTTACCCCAACAATGTTTTCATTAGTTTCGCTCACTCTCGAAATCAAGCATTTTACAGCAGGTTGGAGCAGCCTGTATCTCAGCACAGGAATAAGGTAGGGAAGAATTCTAAGGCTCATTTTGACTGCCTCCAGAAGTTAGATCAGATGGCAAATTGGATTTGGTGCTAGGTCTTTCCCTTTAGGTTTTACCCCAACAATGTTTTCATTAGTTTCGCTCACTCTCGAAATCAAGCATTTTACAGCAGGTTGGAGCAGCCTGTATCTCAGCACAGGAATAAGGTAGGGAAGAATTCTAAGGATCATTTTGACTGCCTCCAGAAGTTAGATCAGATGGCAAATTGGATTTGGTGCTAGGTCTTTCCCTTTAGGTTTTACCCCAACAATGTTTTCATTAGTTTCGCTCACTCTCGAAATCAAGCATTTTACAGCAGGTTGGAGCAGCCTGTATCTCAGCACAGGAATAAGGTAGGGAAGAATTCTAAGGCTCATTTTGACTGCCTCCAGAAGTTAGATCAGATGGCAAATTGGATTTGGTGCTAGGTCTTTCCCTTTAGGTTTTACCCCAACAATGTTTTCATTAGTTTCGCTCACTCTCGAAATCAAGCATTTTACAGCAGGTTGGAGCAGCCTGTATCTCAGCACAGGAATAAGGTAGGGAAGAATTCAAAGGATCATTTTGACTGCCTCCAGAAGTTAGATCAGATGGCAAATTGGATTTGGTGCTAGGTCTTTCCCTTTAGGTTTTACCCCAACAATGTTTTCATTAGTTTCGCTCACTCTCGAAATCAAGCATTTTACAGCAGGTTGGAGCAGCCTGTATCTCAGCACAGGAATAAGGTAGGGAAGAATTCTAAGGCTCATTTTGACTGCCTCCAGAAGTTAGATCAGATGGCAAATTGGATTTGGTGCTAGGTCTTTCCCTTTAGGTTTTACCCCAACAATGTTTTCATTAGTTTCGCTCACTCTCGAAATCAAGCATTTTACAGCAGGTTGGAGCAGCCTGTATCTCAGCACAGGAATAAGGTAGGGAAGAATTCTAAGGATCATTTTGACTGCCTCCAGAAGTTAGATCAGATGGCAAATTGGATTTGGTGCTAGGTCTTTCCCTTTAGGTTTTACCCCAACAATGTTTTCATTAGTTTCGCTCACTCTCGAAATCAAGCATTTTACAGCAGGTTGGAGCAGCCTGTATCTCAGCACAGGAATAAGGTAGGGAAGAATTCTAAGGATCATTTTGACTGCCTCCAGAAGTTAGATCAGATGGCAAATTGGATTTGGTGCTAGGTCTTTCCCTTTAGGTTTTACCCCAACAATGTTTTCATTAGTTTCGCTCACTCTCGAAATCAAGCATTTTACAGCAGGTTGGAGCAGCCTGTATCTCAGCACAGGAATAAGGTAGGGAAGAATTCTAAGGATCATTTTGACTGCCTCCAGAAGTTAGATCAGATGGCCAATGGAATTTGGTGCTAGGTCTTTCCCTTTAGGTTTTACCCCAACAATGTTTTCATTAGTTTCGCTCACTCTCGAAATCAAGCATTTTACAGCAGGTTGGAGCAGCCTGTATCTCAGCACAGGAATAAGGTAGGGAAGAATTCTAAGGATCATTTTGACTGCCTCCAGAAGTTAGATCAGATGGCAAATTGGATTTGGTGCTAGGTCTTTCCCTTTAGGTTTTACCCCAACAATGTTTTCATTAGTTTCGCTCACTCTCGAAATCAAGCATTTTACAGCAGGTTGGAGCAGCCTGTATCTCAGCACAGGAATAAGGTAGGGAAGAATTCTAAGGCTCATTTTGACTGCCTCCAGAAGTTAGATCAGATGGCAAATTGGATTTGGTGCTAGGTCTTTCCCTTTAGGTTTTACCCCAACAATGTTTTCATTAGTTTCGCTCACTCTCGAAATCAAGCATTTTACAGCAGGTTGGAGCAGCCTGTATCTCAGCACAGGAATAAGGTAGGGAAGAATTCTAAGGCTCATTTTGACTGCCTCCAGAAGTTAGATCAGATGGCAAATTGGATTTGGTGCTAGGTCTTTCCCTTTAGGTTTTACCCCAACAATGTTTTCATTAGTTTCGCTCACTCTCGAAATCAAGCATTTTACAGCAGGTTGGAGCAGCCTGTATCTCAGCACAGGAATAAGGTAGGGAAGAATTCTAAGGCTCATTTTGACTGCCTCCAGAAGTTAGATCAGATGGCAAATTGGATTTGGTGCTAGGTCTTTCCCTTTAGGTTTTACCCCAACAATGTTTTCATTAGTTTCGCTCACTCTCGAAATCAAGCATTTTACAGCAGGTTGGAGCAGCCTGTATCTCAGCACAGGAATAAGGTAGGGAAGAATTCTAAGGCTCATTTTGACTGCCTCCAGAAGTTAGATCAGATGGCAAATTGGATTTGGTGCTAGGTCTTTCCCTTTAGGTTTTACCCCAACAATGTTTTCATTAGTTTCGCTCACTCTCGAAATCAAGCATTTTACAGCAGGTTGGAGCAGCCTGTATCTCAGCACAGGAATAAGGTAGGGAAGAATTCTAAGGCTCATTTTGACTGCCTCCAGAAGTTAGATCAGATGGCAAATTGGATTTGGTGCTAGGTCTTTCCCTTTAGGTTTTACCCCAACAATGTTTTCATTAGTTTCGCTCACTCTCGAAATCAAGCATTTTACAGCAGGTTGGAGCAGCCTGTATCTCAGCACAGGAATAAGGTAGGGAAGAATTCTAAGGCTCATTTTGACTGCCTCCAGAAGTTAGATCAGATGGCAAATTGGATTTGGTGCTAGGTCTTTCCCTTTAGGTTTTACCCCAACAATGTTTTCATTAGTTTCGCTCACTCTCGAAATCAAGCATTTTACAGCAGGTTGGAGCAGCCTGTATCTCAGCACAGGAATAAGGTAGGGAAGAATTCTAAGGCTCATTTTGACTGCCTCCAGAAGTTAGATCAGATGGCAAATTGGATTTGGTGCTAGGTCTTTCCCTTTAGGTTTTACCCCAACAATGTTTTCATTAGTTTCGCTCACTCTCGAAATCAAGCATTTTACAGCAGGTTGGAGCAGCCTGTATCTCAGCACAGGAATAAGGTAGGGAAGAATTCTAAGGATCATTTTGACTGCCTCCAGAAGTTAGATCAGATGGCAAATTGGATTTGGTGCTAGGTCTTTCCCTTTAGGTTTTACCCCAACAATGTTTTCATTAGTTTCGCTCACTCTCGAAATCAAGCATTTTACAGCAGGTTGGAGCAGCCTGTATCTCAGCACAGGAATAAGGTAGGGAAGAATTCTAAGGCTCATTTTGACTGCCTCCAGAAGTTAGATCAGATGGCAAATTGGATTTGGTGCTAGGTCTTTCCCTTTAGGTTTTACCCCAACAATGTTTTCATTAGTTTCGCTCACTCTCGAAATCAAGCATTTTACAGCAGGTTGGAGCAGCCTGTATCTCAGCACAGGAATAAGGTAGGGAAGAATTCTAAGGCTCATTTTGACTGCCTCCAGAAGTTAGATCAGATGGCAAATTGGATTTGGTGCTAGGTCTTTCCCTTTAGGTTTTACCCCAACAATGTTTTCATTAGTTTCGCTCACTCTCGAAATCAAGCATTTTACAGCAGGTTGGAGCAGCCTGTATCTCAGCACAGGAATAAGGTAGGGAAGAATTCTAAGGCTCATTTTGACTGCCTCCAGAAGTTAGATCAGATGGCAAATTGGATTTGGTGCTAGGTCTTTCCCTTTAGGTTTTACCCCAACAATGTTTTCATTAGTTTCGCTCACTCTCGAAATCAAGCATTTTACAGCAGGTTGGAGCAGCCTGTATCTCAGCACAGGAATAAGGTAGGGAAGAATTCTAAGGCTCATTTTGACTGCCTCCAGAAGTTAGATCAGATGGCAAATTGGATTTGGTGCTAGGTCTTTCCCTTTAGGTTTTACCCCAACAATGTTTTCATTAGTTTCGCTCACTCTCGAAATCAAGCATTTTACAGCAGGTTGGAGCAGCCTGTATCTCAGCACAGGAATAAGGTAGGGAAGAATTCTAAGGATCATTTTGACTGCCTCCAGAAGTTAGATCAGATGGCAAATTGGATTTGGTGCTAGGTCTTTCCCTTTAGGTTTTACCCCAACAATGTTTTCATTAGTTTCGCTCACTCTCGAAATCAAGCATTTTACAGCAGGTTGGAGCAGCCTGTATCTCAGCACAGGAATAAGGTAGGGAAGAATTCTAAGGATCATTTTGACTGCCTCCAGAAGTTAGATCAGATGGCAAATTGGATTTGGTGCTAGGTCTTTCCCTTTAGGTTTTACCCCAACAATGTTTTCATTAGTTTCGCTCACTCTCGAAATCAAGCATTTTACAGCAGGTTGGAGCAGCCTGTATCTCAGCACAGGAATAAGGTAGGGAAGAATTCTAAGGCTCATTTTGACTGCCTCCAGAAGTTAGATCAGATGGCAAATTGGATTTGGTGCTAGGTCTTTCCCTTTAGGTTTTACCCCAACAATGTTTTCATTAGTTTCGCTCACTCTCGAAATCAAGCATTTTACAGCAGGTTGGAGCAGCCTGTATCTCAGCACAGGAATAAGGTAGGGAAGAATTCTAAGGCTCATTTTGACTGCCTCCAGAAGTTAGATCAGATGGCAAATTGGATTTGGTGCTAGGTCTTTCCCTTTAGGTTTTACCCCAACAATGTTTTCATTAGTTTCGCTCACTCTCGAAATCAAGCATTTTACAGCAGGTTGGAGCAGCCTGTATCTCAGCACAGGAATAAGGTAGGGAAGAATTCTAAGGATCATTTTGACTGCCTCCAGAAGTTAGATCAGATGGCAAATTGGATTTGGTGCTAGGTCTTTCCCTTTAGGTTTTACCCCAACAATGTTTTCATTAGTTTCGCTCACTCTCGAAATCAAGCATTTTACAGCAGGTTGGAGCAGCCTGTATCTCAGCACAGGAATAAGGTAGGGAAGAATTCTAAGGCTCATTTTGACTGCCTCCAGAAGTTAGATCAGATGGCAAATTGGATTTGGTGCTAGGTCTTTCCCTTTAGGTTTTACCCCAACAATGTTTTCATTAGTTTCGCTCACTCTCGAAATCAAGCATTTTACAGCAGGTTGGAGCAGCCTGTATCTCAGCACAGGAATAAGGTAGGGAAGAATTCTAAGGCTCATTTTGACTGCCTCCAGAAGTTAGATCAGATGGCAAATTGGATTTGGTGCTAGGTCTTTCCCTTTAGGTTTTACCCCAACAATGTTTTCATTAGTTTCGCTCACTCTCGAAATCAAGCATTTTACAGCAGGTTGGAGCAGCCTGTATCTCAGCACAGGAATAAGGTAGGGAAGAATTCTAAGGATCATTTTGACTGCCTCCAGAAGTTAGATCAGATGGCAAATTGGATTTGGTGCTAGGTCTTTCCCTTTAGGTTTTACCCCAACAATGTTTTCATTAGTTTCGCTCACTCTCGAAATCAAGCATTTTACAGCAGGTTGGAGCAGCCTGTATCTCAGCACAGGAATAAGGTAGGGAAGAATTCTAAGGCTCATTTTGACTGCCTCCAGAAGTTAGATCAGATGGCAAATTGGATTTGGTGCTAGGTCTTTCCCTTTAGGTTTTACCCCAACAATGTTTTCATTAGTTTCGCTCACTCTCGAAATCAAGCATTTTACAGCAGGTTGGAGCAGCCTGTATCTCAGCACAGGAATAAGGTAGGGAAGAATTCTAAGGCTCATTTTGACTGCCTCCAGAAGTTAGATCAGATGGCAAATTGGATTTGGTGCTAGGTCTTTCCCTTTAGGTTTTACCCCAACAATGTTTTCATTAGTTTCGCTCACTCTCGAAATCAAGCATTTTACAGCAGGTTGGAGCAGCCTGTATCTCAGCACAGGAATAAGGTAGGGAAGAATTCTAAGGCTCATTTTGACTGCCTCCAGAAGTTAGATCAGATGGCAAATTGGATTTGGTGCTAGGTCTTTCCCTTTAGGTTTTACCCCAACAATGTTTTCATTAGTTTCGCTCACTCTCGAAATCAAGCATTTTACAGCAGGTTGGAGCAGCCTGTATCTCAGCACAGGAATAAGGTAGGGAAGAATTCTAAGGCTCATTTTGACTGCCTCCAGAAGTTAGATCAGATGGCAAATTGGATTTGGTGCTAGGTCTTTCCCTTTAGGTTTTACCCCAACAATGTTTTCATTAGTTTCGCTCACTCTCGAAATCAAGCATTTTACAGCAGGTTGGAGCAGCCTGTATCTCAGCACAGGAATAAGGTAGGGAAGAATTCTAAGGCTCATTTTGACTGCCTCCAGAAGTTAGATCAGATGGCAAATTGGATTTGGTGCTAGGTCTTTCCCTTTAGGTTTTACCCCAACAATGTTTTCATTAGTTTCGCTCACTCTCGAAATCAAGCATTTTACAGCAGGTTGGAGCAGCCTGTATCTCAGCACAGGAATAAGGTAGGGAAGAATTCTAAGGATCATTTTGACTGCCTCCAGAAGTTAGATCAGATGGCAAATTGGATTTGGTGCTAGGTCTTTCCCTTTAGGTTTTACCCCAACAATGTTTTCATTAGTTTCGCTCACTCTCGAAATCAAGCATTTTACAGCAGGTTGGAGCAGCCTGTATCTCAGCACAGGAATAAGGTAGGGAAGAATTCTAAGGCTCATTTTGACTGCCTCCAGAAGTTAGATCAGATGGCAAATTGGATTTGGTGCTAGGTCTTTCCCTTTAGGTTTTACCCCAACAATGTTTTCATTAGTTTCGCTCACTCTCGAAATCAAGCATTTTACAGCAGGTTGGAGCAGCCTGTATCTCAGCACAGGAATAAGGTAGGGAAGAATTCTAAGGCTCATTTTGACTGCCTCCAGAAGTTAGATCAGATGGCAAATTGGATTTGGTGCTAGGTCTTTCCCTTTAGGTTTTACCCCAACAATGTTTTCATTAGTTTCGCTCACTCTCGAAATCAAGCATTTTACAGCAGGTTGGAGCAGCCTGTATCTCAGCACAGGAACAAGGTAGGGAAGAATTCTAAGGATCATTTTGACTGCCTCCAGAAGTTAGATCAGATGGCAAATTGGATTTGGTGCTAGGTCTTTCCCTTTAGGTTTTACCCCAACAATGTTTTCATTAGTTTCGCTCACTCTCGAAATCAAGCATTTTACAGCAGGTTGGAGCAGCCTGTATCTCAGCACAGGAATAAGGTAGGGAAGAATTCTAAGGATCATTTTGACTGCCTCCAGAAGTTAGATCAGATGGCAAATTGGATTTGGTGCTAGGTCTTTCCCTTTAGGTTTTACCCCAACAATGTTTTCATTAGTTTCGCTCACTCTCGAAATCAAGCATTTTACAGCAGGTTGGAGCAGCCTGTATCTCAGCACAGGAATAAGGTAGGGAAGAATTCTAAGGCTCATTTTGACTGCCTCCAGAAGTTAGATCAGATGGCAAATTGGATTTGGTGCTAGGTCTTTCCCTTTAGGTTTT
>NW_027144644.1:0-34519 GCF_026170545.1 Melanerpes formicivorus | reverse complement strand
AAGCATTTTACAGCAGGTTGGAGCAGCCTGTATCTCAGCACAGGAATAAGGTAGGGAAGAATTCTAAGGCTCATTTTGACTGCCTCCAGAAGTTAGATCAGATGGCAAATTGGATTTGGTGCTAGGTCTTTCCCTTTAGGTTTTACCCCAACAATGTTTTCATTAGTTTCGCTCACTCTCGAAATCAAGCATTTTACAGCAGGTTGGAGCAGCCTGTATCTCAGCACAGGAATAAGGTAGGGAAGAATTCTAAGGCTCATTTTGACTGCCTCCAGAAGTTAGATCAGATGGCAAATTGGATTTGGTGCTAGGTCTTTCCCTTTAGGTTTTACCCCAACAATGTTTTCATTAGTTTCGCTCACTCTCGAAATCAAGCATTTTACAGCAGGTTGGAGCAGCCTGTATCTCAGCACAGGAATAAGGTAGGGGAAGAATTCTAAGGCTCATTTTGACTGCCTCCAGAAGTTAGATCAGATGGCAAATTGGATTTGGTGCTAGGTCTTTCCCTTTAGGTTTTACCCCAACAATGTTTTCATTAGTTTCGCTCACTCTCGAAATCAAGCATTTTACAGCAGGTTGGAGCAGCCTGTATCTCAGCACAGGAATAAGGTAGGGAAGAATTCTAAGGCTCATTTTGACTGCCTCCAGAAGTTAGATCAGATGGCAAATTGGATTTGGTGCTAGGTCTTTCCCCTTTAGGTTTTACCCCAACAATGTTTTCATTAGTTTCGCTCCACTCTCGAAATCAAGCATTTTACAGCAGGTTGGAGCAGCCTGTATCTCAGCACAGGAATAAGGTAGGGAAGAATTCTAAGGCTCATTTTGACTGCCTCCAGAAGGTAGATCAGATGGCAAATTGGGATTTGGTGCTAGGTCTTTCCCTTTAGGTTTTACCCCAACAATGTTTTCATTAGTTTCGCTCACTCTCGAAATCAAGCATTTTACAGCAGGTTGGAGCAGCCTGTATCTCAGCACAGGAATAAGGTAGGGAAGAATTCTAAGGCTCATTTTGACTGCCTCCAGAAGTTAGATCAGATGGCAAATTGGATTTGGTGCTAGGTCTTTCCCTTTAGGTATTTACCCCAACAATGTTTTCATTAGTTTCGCTCACTGTTGAAATCAAGCATTTTACAGCAGGTTGGAGCAGCCTGTATCTCAGCACAGGGAATAAGGTAGGGAAGAATTCTAAGGCTCATTTTGACTGCCCTCCAGAAGTTAGATTCAGATGGCAAATTGGATTTGGTGCTAGGTCTTTCCCTTTAGGTTTTACCCCAACAATGTTTCATTAGTTTCGCTCACTCTCGAAATCAAGCATTTTACAGCAGGTTGGAGCAGCCTGTATCTCAGCACAGGAATAAGGTAGGGAAGAATTCTAAGGCTCATTTTGACTGCCTCCAGAAGTTAGATCAGATGGCAAATTGGATTTGGTGCTAGGTCTTTCCCTTTAGGTTTTACCCCAACAATGTTTTCATTAGTTTCGCTCACTCTCGAAATCAAGCATTTTACAGCAGGTTGGAGCAGCCTGTATCTCAGCACAGGAATAAGGTAGGGAAGAATTCTAAGGCTCATTTTGACTGCCTCCAGAAGTTAGATCAGATGGCAAATTGGATTTGGTGCTAGGTCTTTCCCTTTAGGTTTTACCCCAACAATGTTTTCATTAGTTTCGCTCACTCTCGAAATCAAGCATTTTACAGCAGGTTGGAGCAGCCTGTATCTCAGCACAGGAATAAGGTAGGGAAGAATTCTAAGGATCATTTTGACTGCCTCCAGAAGTTAGATCAGATGGCAAATTGGATTTGGTGCTAGGTCTTTCCCTTTAGGTTTTACCCCAACAATGTTTTCATTAGTTTCGCTCACTCTCGAAATCAAGCATTTTACAGCAGGTTGGAGCAGCCTGTATCTCAGCACAGGAATAAGGTAGGGAAGAATTCTAAGGCTCATTTTGACTGCCTCCAGAAGTTAGATCAGATGGCAAATTGGATTTGGTGCTAGGTCTTTCCCTTTAGGTTTTACCCCAACAATGTTTTCATTAGTTTCGCTCACTCTCGAAATCAAGCATTTTACAGCAGGTTGGAGCAGCCTGTATCTCAGCACAGGAATAAGGTAGGGAAGAATTCTAAGGATCATTTTGACTGCCTCCAGAAGTTAGATCAGATGGCAAATTGGATTTGGTGCTAGGTCTTTCCCTTTAGGTTTTACCCCAACAATGTTTTCATTAGTTTCGCTCACTCTCGAAATCAAGCATTTTACAGCAGGTTGGAGCAGCCTGTATCTCAGCACAGGAATAAGGTAGGGAAGAATTCTAAGGCTCATTTTGACTGCCTCCAGAAGTTAGATCAGATGGCAAATTGGATTTGGTGCTAGGTCTTTCCCTTTAGGTTTTACCCCAACAATGTTTTCATTAGTTTCGCTCACTCTCGAAATCAAGCATTTTTACAGCAGGTTGGAGCAGCCTGTATCTCAGCACAGGAATAAGGTAGGGAAGAATTCTAAGGCTCATTTTGACTGCCTCCAGAAGTTAGATCAGATGGCAAATTGGATTTGGTGCTAGGTCCTTTCCCTTTAGGTTTTACCCCAACAATGTTTTCATTAGTTTCGCTCACTCTCGAAATCAAGCATTTTACAGCAGGTTGGAGCAGCCCTGTATCTCAGCACAGGAATAAGGTAGGGAAGAATTCTAAGGATCATTTTGACTGCCCTCCAGAAGTTAGATCAGATGGCAAATTGGATTTGGTGGCTAGGTCTTTCCCTTTAGGTTTTACCCCAACAATGTTTTCATTAGTTTCGCTCACTCTCGAAATCAAGCATTTTACAGCAGGTTGGAGCAGCCTGTATCTCAGCACAGGAATAAGGTAGGGAAGAATTCTAAGGCTCATTTTGACTGCCTCCAGAAGTTAGATCAGATGGCAAATTGGATTTGGTGCTAGGTCTTTCCCTTTAGGTTTTACCCCAACAATGTTTTCATTAGTTTCGCTCACTCTCGAAATCAAGCATTTTTACAGCAGGTTGGAGCAGCCTGTATCTCAGCACAGGAATAAGGTAGGGAAGAATTCAAAGGCTCATTTTGACTGCCTCCAGAAGTTAAGATCAGATGGCAAATTGGATTTGGTGCTAGGTCTTTCCCTTTAAGGTTTTACCCCAACAATGTTTTCATTAGTTTCGCTCACTCTCGAAATCAAGCATTTTACAGCAGGTTGGAGCAGCCTGTATCTCAGCACAGGAATAAGGTAGGAAGAATTCTAAGGCTCATTTTGACTGCCTCCAGAAGTTAGATCAGATGGCAAATTGGATTTGGTGCTAGGTCTTTCCCTTTAGGTTTTACCCCAACAATGTTTTCATTAGTTTTCGCTCACTCTCGAAATCAAGCATTTTACAGCAGGTTGGAGCAGCCTGTATCTCAGCACAGGAATAAGGTAGGGAAGAATTCTAAGGCTCATTTGACTGCCTCCAGAAGTTAGATCAGATGGCAAATTGGATTTGGGTGCTAGGTCTTTCCCTTTAGGTTTTACCCCAACAATGTTTTCATTAGTTTCGCTCACTCTCGAAATCAAGCATTTTACAGCAGGTTGGAGCAGCCTTTATCTCAGCACAGGAATAAGGTAGGGAAGAATTCTAAGGATCATTTTGACTGCCTCCAGAAGTTAGATCAGATGGCAAATTGGATTTGGTGGCTAGGTCTTTCCCTTTAGGTTTTACCCCAACAATGTTTTCATTAGTTTCGCTCACTCTCGAAAATCAAGCATTTTACAGCAGGTTGGAGCAGCCTGTATCTCAGCACAGGAATAAGGTAGGGAAGAATTCTAAGGCTCATTTTGACTGCCTCCAGAAGTTAGATCAGATGGCAAATTGGATTTTGGTGCTAGGTCTTTCCCTTTAGGTTTTACCCCAACAATGTTTTCATTAGTTTCGCTCACTCTCGAAATCAAGCATTTTACAGCAGGTTGGAGCAGCCTGTATCTCAGCACAGGAATAAGGTAGGGAAGAATTCTAAGGCTCATTTTGACTGCCTCCAAGAAGTTAGATCAGATGGCAAATTGGATTTGGGGTGCTAGGTCTTTCCCTTTAGGTTTTACCCCAACAATGTTTTCATTAGTTTCGCTCACTCTCGAAATCAAGCATTTTACAGCAGGTTGGAGCAGCCTGTATCTCAGCACAGGAATAAGGTAGGGAAGAATTCTAAGGCTCATTTTGACTGCCTCCAGAAGTTAGATCAGATGGCAAATTGGGATTTGGTGCTAGGTCTTTCCCTTTAGGTTTTACCCCAACAATGTTTTCATTAGTTTCGCTCACTCTCGAAATCAAGCATTTTACAGCAGGTTGGAGCAGCCTGTATCTCAGCACAGGAATAAGGTAGGGAAGAATTCTAAGGCTCATTTTGACTGCCTCCAGAAGTTAGATCAGATGGCAAATTGGATTTGGTGCTAGGTCTTTCCCTTTAGGTTTTACCCCCAACAATGTTTTCATTAGTTTCGCTCACTCTCGAAATCAAGCATTTTACAGCAGGTTGGAGCAGCCTGTATCTCAGCACAGGAATAAGGTAGGGAAGAATTCTAAGGATCATTTTGACTGCCTCCAGAAGTTAGATCAGATGGCAAATTGGATTTGGTGCTAGGTCTTTCCCTTTAGGTTTTACCCCAACAATGTTTTCATTAGTTTCGCTCACTCTCGAAATCAAGCATTTTTACAGCAGGTTGGAGCAGCCTGTATCTCAGCACAGGAATAAGGTAGGGAAGAATTCTAAGGCTCATTTTGACTGCCTCCAGAAGTTAGATCAGATGGCA
This sequence comes from Melanerpes formicivorus, assembly GCF_026170545.1. NCBI lineage: Eukaryota > Metazoa > Chordata > Aves > Piciformes > Picidae > Melanerpes > Melanerpes formicivorus. Next base: position 29,738 of record NW_027144644.1, on the reverse strand, counting down.
AATTGGATTTGGTGCTAGGTCTTTCCCTTTAGGTTTTACCCCAACAATGTTTTCATTAGTTTCGCTCACTCTCGAAATCAAGCATTTTACAGCAGGTTGGAGCAGCCTGTATCTCAGCACAGGAATAAGGTAGGGAAGAATTCTAAGGCTCATTTTGACTGCCTCCAGAAGTTAGATCAGATGGCAAATTGGATTTGGTGCTAGGTCTTTCCCTTTAGGTTTTACCCCAACAATGTTTTCATTAGTTTCGCTCACTCTCGAAATCAAGCATTTTTACAGCAGGTTGGAGCAGCCTGTATCTCAGCACAGGAATAAGGTAGGGAAGAATTCTAAGGCTCATTTTGACTGCCTCCAGAAGTTAGATCAGATGGCAAATTGGATTTGGTGCTAGGTCTTTCCCTTTAGGTTTTACCCCCAACCAATGTTTTCATTAGTTTCGCTCACTCTCGAAAATCAAGCATTTTACAGCAGGTTGGAGCAGCCTGTATCTCAGCCACAGGAATAAGGTAGGGAAGAATTCTAAGGCTCATTTGACTGCCTCCAGAAGTTAGATCAGATGGCAAATTGGATTTGGTGCTAGGTCTTTCCCTTTAGGTTTTACCCCCAACAATGTTTTCATTAGTTTCGCTCACTCTCGAAATCGAGCATTTTACAGCAGGTTGGAGCAGCCTGTATCTCAGCACAGGAATAAGGTAGGGAAGAATTCTAAGGCTCATTTTGACTGCCTCCAGAAGTTAGATCAGATGGCAAATTGGATTTGGTGCTAGGTCCTTTCCCTTTAGGTTTTACCCCAACAATGTTTTCATTAGTTTCGCTCACTCTCGAAATCGAGCATTTTACAGCAGGTTGGAGCAGCCTGTATCTCAGCACAGGAATAAGGTAGGGAAGAATTCTAAGGATCATTTTGACTGCCTCCAGAAGTTAGATCAGATGGCAAATTGGATTTGGTGCTAGGTCTTTCCCTTTAGGTTTTACCCCAACAATGTTTTCATTAGTTTCGCTCACTCTCGAAATCAAGCATTTTACAGCAGGTTGGAGCAGCCTGTATCTCAGCACAGGAATAAGGTAGGGAAGAATTCTAAGGCTCATTTTGACTGCCTCCAGAAGTTAGATCAGATGGCAAATTGGATTTGGTGCTAGGTCTTTCCCTTTAGGTTTTACCCCAACAATGTTTTCATTAGTTTCGCTCACTCTCGAAATCAAGCATTTTACAGCAGGTTGGAGCAGCCTGTATCTCAGCACAGGAATAAGGTAGGGGAAGAATTCTAAGGATCATTTTGACTGCCTCCAGAAGTTAGATCAGATGGCAAATTGGATTTGGTGCTAGGTCTTTCCCTTTAGGTTTTACCCCAACAATGTTTTCATTAGTTTCGCTCACTCTCGAAATCAAGCATTTTACAGCAGGTTGGAGCAGCCTGTATCTCAGCACAGGAATAAGGTAGGGAAGAATTCTAAGGCTCATTTTTGACTGCCTCCAGAAGTTAGATCAGATGGCAAATTGGATTTGGTGCTAGGTCTTTCCCTTTAGGTTTTACCCCAACAATGTTTTCATTAGTTTCGCTCACTCTCGAAATCAAGCATTTTACAGCAGGTTGGAGCAGCCTGTATCTCAGCACAGGAATAAGGTAGGGAAGAATTCTAAGGCTCATTTTGACTGCCTCCAGAAGTTAGATCAGATGGCAAATTGGATTTGGTGCTAGGTCTTTCCCTTTAGGTTTTACCCCAACAATGTTTTCATTAGTTTCGCTCACTCTCGAAATCAAGCATTTTACAGCAGGTTGGAGCAGCCTGTATCTCAGCACAGGAATAAGGTAGGGAAGAATTCTAAGGCTCATTTTGACTGCCTCCAGAAGTTAGATCAGATGGCAAATTGGATTTGGTGCTAGGTCTTTCCCTTTAGGTTTTACCCCAACAATGTTTTCATTAGTTTCGCTCACTCTCGAAATCAAGCATTTTACAGCAGGTTGGAGCAGCCTGCATCTCAGCACAGGAATAAGGTAGGGAAGAATTCGAAGGATCATTTTGACTGCCTCCAGAAGTTAGATCAGATGGCAAATTGGATTTGGTGCTAGGTCTTTCCCTTTAGGTTTTACCCCAACAATGTTTTCATTAGTTTCGCTCACTCTCGAAATCAAGAATTTTACAGCAGGTTGGAGCAGCCTGCATCTCAGCACAGGAATAAGGTAGGGAAGAATTCTAAGGCTCATTTTGACTGCCTCCAGAAGTTAGATCAGATGGCAAATTGGATTTGGTGCTAGGTCTTTCCCTTTAGGTTTTACCCCAACAATGTTTTCATTAGTTTCCGCTCACTCTCGAAATCAAGCATTTTACAGCAGGTTGGAGCAGCCTGTATCTCAGCACAGGAATAAGGTAGGGAAGAATTCTAAGGCTCATTTTGACTGCCTCCAGAAGTTAGATCAGATGGCAAATTGGATTTGGTGCTAGGTCTTTCCCTTTAGGTTTTACCCCAACAATGTTTTCATTAGTTTCGCTCACTCTCGAAATCAAGCATTTTACAGCAGGTTGGAGCAGCCTGTATCTCAGCACAGGAATAAGGTAGGGAAGAATTCTAAGGATCATTTTGACTGCCTCCAGAAGTTAGATCAGATGGCAAATTGGATTTGGTGCTAGGTCTTTCCCTTTAGGTTTTACCCCCACAATGTTTTCATTAGTTTCGCTCACTCTCGAAATCAAGCATTTTACAGCAGGTTGGAGCAGCCTGTATCTCAGCACAGGAATAAGGTAGGGAAGAATTCTAAGGCTCATTTTGACTGCCTCCAGAAGTTAGATCAGATGGCAAATTGGATTTGGTGCTAGGTCTTTCCCTTTAGGTTTTACCCCAACAATGTTTTCATTAGTTTCGCTCACTCTCGAAATCAAGCATTTTACAGCAGGTTGGAGCAGCCTGTATCTCAGCACAGGAATAAGGTAGGGAAGAATTCTAAGGCTCATTTTGACTGCCTCCAGAAGTAGATCAGATGGCAAATTGGATTTGGTGCTAGGTCTTTCCCCTTTAGGTTTTACCCCAACAATGTTTTCATTAGTTTCGCTCACTCTCGAAATCGAGCATTTTACAGCAGGTTGGAGCAGCCTGTATCTCAGCACAGGAATAAGGTAGGGAAGAATTCTAAGGCTCATTTTGACTGCCTCCAGAAGTTAGATCAGATGGCAAATTGGATTTGGTGCTAGGTCTTTCCCTTTAGGTTTTACCCCAACAATGTTTTCATTAGTTTCGCTCACTCTCGAAATCGAGCATTTTACAGCAGGTTGGAGCAGCCTGTATCTCAGCACAGGAATAAGGTAGGGAAGAATTCTAAGGATCATTTTGACTGCCTCCAGAAGTTAGATCAGATGGCAAATTGGATTTGGTGCTAGGTCTTTCCCTTTAGGTTTTACCCCAACAATGTTTTCATTAGTTTCGCTCACTCTCGAAATCAAGCATTTTACAGCAGGTTGGAGCAGCCTGTATCTCAGCACAGGAATAAGGTAGGGAAGATTTCTAAGGCTCATTTTGACTGCCTCCAGAAGTTAGATCAGATGGCAAATTGGATTTGGTGCTAGGTCTTTCCCTTTAGGTTTTACCCCCAACAATGTTTTCATTAGTTTCGCTCACTCTCGAAATCAAGCATTTTACAGCAGGTTGGAGCAGCCCTGTATCTCAGCACAGGAAGAATTCTAAGGATCATTTTGACTGCCTCCAGAAGTTAGATCAGATGGCAAATTGGATTTGGTGCTAGGTCTTTCCCCTTTAGGTTTTACCCCAACAATGTTTTCATTAGTTTCGCTCACTCTCGAAATCAAGCATTTTACAGCAGGTTGGAGCAGCCTGTATCTCAGCACAGGAATAAGGTAGGGAAGAATTCGAAGGCTCATTTTGACTGCCTCCAGAAGTTAGATCAGATGGCAAATTGGATTTGGTGCTAGGTCTTTCCCTTTAGGTTTTACCCCAACAATGTTTTCATTAGTTTCGCTCACTCTCGAAATCAAGCATTTTACAGCAGGTTGGAGCAGCCTGTATCTCAGCACAGGAATAAGGTAGGGAAGAATTCTAAGGCTCATTTTGACTGCCTCCAGAAGTTAGATCAGATGGCAAATTGGATTTGGTGCTAGGTCTTTCCCTTTAGTTTTACCCCAACAATGTTTTCATTAGTTTCGCTCACTCTCGAAATCAAGCATTTTACAGCAGGTTGGAGCAGCCTGTATCTCAGCACAGGAATAAGGTAGGGAAGAATTCGAAGGCTCATTTTGACTGCCTCCAGAAGTTAGATCAGATGGCAAATTGGATTTGGTGCTAGGTCTTTCCCTTTAGGTTTTACCCCAACAATGTTTTCATTAGTTTCGCTCACTCTCGAAATCAAGCATTTTACAGCAGGTTGGAGCAGCCTGCATCTCAGCACAGGAATAAGGTAGGGAAGAATTCGAAGGATCATTTTGACTGCCTCCAGAAGTTAGATCAGATGGCAAATTGGATTTGGTGCTAGGTCTTTCCCTTTAGGTTTTACCCCAACAATGTTTTCATTAGTTTCGCTCACTCTCGAAATCAAGAATTTTACAGCAGGTTGGAGCAGCCTGTATCTCAGCACAGGAATAAGGTAGGGAAGAATTCTAAGGCTCATTTTGACTGCCTCCAGAAGTTAGATCAGATGGCAAATTGGATTTTGGTGCTAGGTCTTTCCCTTTAGGTTTTACCCCAACAATGTTTTCATTAGTTTCGCTCACTCTCGAAATCAAGCATTTTACAGCAGGTTGGAGCAGCCTGTATCTCAGCACAGGAATAAGGTAGGGAAGAATTCTAAGGCTCATTTTGACTGCCTCCAGAAGTTAGATCAGATGGCAAATTGGATTTGGTGCTAGGTCTTTCCCTTTAGGTTTTACCCCAACAATGTTTTCATTAGTTTCGCTCACTCTCGAAATCAAGCATTTTACAGCAGGTTGGAGCAGCCTGTATCTCAGCACAGGAATAAGGTAGGGAAGAATTCTAAGGATCATTTTGACTGCCTCCAGAAGTTAGATCAGATGGCAAATTGGGATTTGGTGCTAGGTCTTTCCCTTTAGGTTTTACCCCAACAATGTTTTCATTAGTTTCGCTCACTCTCGAAATCAAGCATTTTACAGCAGGTTGGAGCAGCCTGTATCTCAGCACAGGAATAAGGTAGGTGGGAAGGGAAGATTCTAAGGCTCATTTTGACTGCCTCCAGAAGTTAGATCAGATGGCAAATTGGATTTGGTGCTAGGTCTTTCCCTTTAGGTTTTACCCCAACAATGTTTTCATTAGTTTCGCTCACTCTCGAAATCAAGCATTTTACAGCAGGTTTGGAGCAGCCTGTATCTCAGCACAGGAATAAGGTAGGGAAGAATTCTAAGGCTCATTTTGACTGCCTCCAGAAGTTAGATCAGATGGCAAATTGGATTTGGTGCTAGGTCTTTCCCTTTAGGTTTTACCCCAACAATGTTTTCATTAGTTTCGCTCACTCTCGAAATCAAGCATTTTACAGCAGGTTGGAGCAGCCTGTATCTCAGCACAGGAATAAGGTAGGGAAGAATTCGAAGGCTCATTTTGACTGCCTCCAGAAGTTAGATCAGATGGCAAATTGGATTTGGTGCTAGGTCTTTCCCTTTAGGTTTTACCCCAACAATGTTTTCATTAGTTTCGCTCACTCTCGAAATCAAGCATTTTACAGCAGGTTGGAGCAGCCTGTATCTCAGCACAGGAATAAGGTAGGGAAGAATTCTAAGGCTCATTTTGACTGCCTCCAGAAGTTAGATCAGATGGCAAATTGGATTTGGTGCTAGGTCTTTCCCTTTAGGTTTTACCCCCAACAATGTTTTTCATTAGTTTCGCTCACTCTCGAAATCAAGCATTTTACAGCAGGTTGGAGCAGCCTGTATCTCAGCACAGGAATAAGGTAGGGAAGAATTCTAAGGATCATTTTGACTGCCTCCAGAAGTTAGATCAGATGGCAAATTGGATTTGGTGCTAGGTCTTTCCCTTTAGGTTTTACCCCAACAATGTTTTCATTAGTTTCGCTCACTCTCGAAATCAAGCATTTTACAGCAGGTTGGAGCCAGCCTGTATCTCAGCACAGGAATAAGGTAGGGAAGAATTCGAAGGCTCATTTTGACTGCCTCCAGAAGTTAGATCAGATGGCAAATTGGATTTTGGTGCTAGGTCTTTCCCTTTAGGTTTTACCCCAACAATGTTTTCATTAGTTTTCGCTCACTCTCGAAATCAAGCATTTTACAGCAGGTTGGAGCAGCCTGTATCTCAGCACAGGAATAAGGTAGGGAAGAATTCTAAGGCTCATTTTGACTGCCTCCAGAAGTTAGATCAGATGGCAAATTGGATTTGGTGCTAGGTCTTTCCTTTAGGTTTTACCCCAACAATGTTTTCATTAGTTTCGCTCACTCTCGAAATCAAGCATTTTACAGCAGGTTGGAGACAGCCTGTATCTCAGCACAGGGAATAAGGTAGGGAAGAATTCAAATGCTCATTTTGACTGCCTCCAGAAGTTAGATCAGATGGCAAATTGGATTTGGTGCTAGGTCTTTCCCTTTAGGTTTTACCCCAACCAATGTTTTCATTAGTTTCGCTCCACTCTCGAAATCAAGCATTTTACAGCAGGTTGGAGCAGCCTGTATCTCAGCACAGGAATAAGGTAGGGAAGAATTCTAAGGCTCATTTTGACTGCCTCCAGAAGGTAGATCAGATGGCAAATTGGATTTGGTGCTAGGTCTTTCCCTTTAGGTTTTACCCCCAACAATGTTTTCATTAGTTTCGCTCACTCTCGAAATCAAGCATTTTACAGGCAGGTTGGAGCAGCCTGTATCTCAGCACAGGAATAAGGTAGGGAAGAATTCCTAAGGATCATTTTGACTGCCTCCAGAAGTTAGATCAGATGGCAAATTGGATTTGGTGCTAGGTCTTTCCCTTTAGGTTTTACCCCAACAATGTTTTCATTAGTTTTCGCTCACTCTCGAAATCAAGCATTTTACAGCAGGTTGGAGCAGCCTGTATCTCAGCACAGGAATAAGGTAGGGAAGAATTCTAAGGCTCATTTTGACTGCCTCCAGAAGTTAGATCAGATGGCAAATTGGATTTGGTGCTAGGTCTTTCCCTTTAGGTTTTACCCCAACAATGTTTTCATTAGTTTCGCTCACTCTCGAAATCAAGCATTTTTACAGCAGGTTGGAGCAGCCTGTATCTCAGCACAGGAATAAGGTAGGGAAGAATTCTAAGGCTCATTTTGACTGCCTCCAGAAGTTAGATCAGATGGCAAATTGGATTTGGTGCTAGGTCTTTCCCTTTAGGTTTTACCCCCAACAATGTTTTCATTAGTTTCGCTCACTCTCGAAATCAAGCATTTTACAGCAGGTTGGAGCAGCCTGTATCTCAGCACAGGAATAAGGTAGGGAAGAATTCTAAGGCTCATTTTGACTGCCTCCAGAAGTTAGATCAGATGGCAAATTGGATTTGGTGCTAGGTCTTTCCCTTTAGGTTTTACCCCAACAATGTTTTCATTAGTTTCGCTCACTCTCGAAATCAAGCATTTTACAGCAGGTTTGGAGCAGCCTGTATCTCAGCACAGGAATAAGGTAGGGAAGAATTCAAATGCTCATTTTGACTGCCTCCAGAAGTTAGATCAGATGGCAAATTGGATTTGGTGCTAGGTCTTTCCCTTTAGGTTTTACCCCAACAATGTTTTCATTAGTTTCGCTCACTCTTGAAATCAAGCATTTTACAGCAGGTTGGAGCAGCCTGTATCTCAGCACAGGATAAGGTAGGGAAGAATTCTAAGGCTCATTTTGACTGCCTCCAGAAGTTAGATCAGATGGCAAATTGGATTTGGTGCTAGGTCTTTCCCTTTAGGTTTTACCCCAACAATGTTTTCATTAGTTTCGCTCACTCTCGAAATCAAGCATTTTACAGCAGGTTGGAGCAGCCTGTATCTCAGCACAGGAATAAGGTAGGGAAGAATTCTAAGGCTCATTTTGACTGCCTCCAGAAGTTAGATCAGATGGCAAATTGGATTTGGTGCTAGGTCTTTCCCTTTAGGTTTTACCCCAACAATGTTTTCATTAGTTTCGCTCACTCTCGAAATCAAGCATTTTACAGCAGGTTGGAGCAGCCTGTATCTCAGCACAGGAATAAGGTAGGGGAAGGAATTCTAAGGCTCATTTTGACTGCCTCCAGAAGTTAGATCAGATGGCAAATTGGATTTGGTGCTAGGTCTTTCCCTTTAGGTTTTACCCCAACAATGTTTTCATTAGTTTCGCTCACTCTCGAAATCAAGCATTTTACAGCAGGTTGGAGCAGCCTGTATCTCAGCACAGGAATAAGGTAGGGAAGAATTCTAAGGATCATTTTTGACTGCCTCCAGAAGTTAGATCAGATGGGCAAATTGGATTTGGTGGCTAGGTCTTTCCCTTTAGGTTTTACCCCAACAATGTTTTCATTAGTTTCGCTCACTCTCGAAATCAAGCATTTTACAGCAGGTTGGAGCAGCCCTGTATCTCAGCACAGGAATAAGGTAGGGAAGAATTCTAAGGATCATTTTGACTGCCTCCAGAAGTTAGATCAGATGGCAAATTGGATTTGGTGCTAGGTCTTTCCCTTTAGGTTTTACCCCAACAATGTTTTCATTAGTTTCGCTCACTCTCGAAATCAAGCATTTTACAGCAGGTTGGAGCAGCCTGTATCTCAGCACAGGAATAAGGTAGGGAAGAATTCTAAGGATCATTTTGACTGCCTCCAGAAGTTAGATCAGATGGCAAATTGGATTTGGTGCTAGGTCTTTCCCTTTAGGTTTTACCCCCAACAATGTTTTCATTAGTTTCGCTCACTCTCGAAATCAAGCATTTTACAGCAGGTTGGAGCAGCCCTGTATCTCAGCACAGGAATAAGGGTAGGGAAGAATTCGAAGGATCATTTTGACTGCCTCCAGAAGTTAGATCAGATGGCAAATTGGATTTGGTGCTAGGTCTTTCCCTTTAGGTTTTACCCCAACAATGTTTTCATTAGTTTCGCTCACTCTCGAAATCAAGCATTTTACAGCAGGTTGGAGCAGCCTGTATCTCAGCACAGGAATAAGGTAGGGAAGAATTCTAAGGCTCATTTTGACTGCCTCCAGAAGTTAGATCAGATGGCAAATTGGATTTGGTGCTAGGTCTTTCCCTTTAGGTTTTACCCCAACAATGTTTTCATTAGTTTCGCTCACTCTCGAAATCAAGCATTTTACAGCAGGTTGGAGGCAGCCTGTATCTCAGCACAGGAATAAGGTAGGGAAGAATTCTAAGGCTCATTTTGACTGCCTCCAGAAGTTAGATCAGATGGCAAATTGGATTTGGTGCTAGGTCTTTCCCTTTAGGTTTTACCCCAACAATGTTTTCATTAGTTTCGCTCACTCTCGAAATCAAGCATTTTACAGCAGGTTGGAGCAGCCCTGTATCTCCAGCACAGGAATAAGGTAGGGAAGAATTCTAAGGCTCATTTTGACTGCCTCCAGAAGTTAGATCAGATGGCAAATTGGATTTGGTGCTAGGTCTTTCCCTTTAGGTTTTACCCCAACAATGTTTTTCATTAGTTTCGCTCACCTCTCGAAATCAAGCATTTTACAGCAGGTTGGAGCAGCCCTGTATCTCAGCACAGGAATAAGGTAGGGAAGAATTCAAATGCTCATTTTGACTGCCTCCAGAAGTTAGATCAGATGGCAAATTGGATTTGGTGCTAGGTCTTTCCCTTTAGGTTTTACCCCCACAATGTTTTCATTAGTTTCGCTCACTCTCGAAATCAAGCATTTTACAGCAGGTTGGAGCAGCCTGTATCTCAGCACAGGAATAAGGTAGGGAAGAATTCTAAGGATCATTTTGACTGCCTCCAGAAGTTAGATCAGATGGCAAATTGGATTTGGTGCTAGGTCTTTCCCCTTTAGGTTTTACCCCAACAATGTTTTCATTAGTTTCGCTCACTCTCGAAATCAAGCATTTTACAGCAGGTTGGAGCAGCCTGTATCTCAGCACAGGAATAAGGTAGGGAAGAATTCTAAGGATCATTTTGACTGCCTCCAGAAGTTAGATCAGATGGCAAATTGGATTTGGTGCTAGGTCTTTCCCTTTAGGTTTTACCCCAACAATGTTTTCATTAGTTTCGCTCACTCTCGAAATCAAGCATTTTACAGCAGGTTGGAGCAGCCTGTATCTCAGCACAGGAATAAGGTAGGGAAGAATTCGAAGGATCATTTTGACTGCCTCCAGAAGTTAGATCAGATGGCAAATTGGATTTGGTGCTAGGTCTTTCCCTTTAGGTTTTACCCCAACAATGTTTTCATTAGTTTCGCTCACTCTCGAAATCAAGCATTTTACAGCAGGTTGGAGCAGCCCTGTATCTCAGCACAGGAATAAGGTAGGGAAGAATTCTAAGGCTCATTTTGACTGCCTCCAGAAGTTAGATCAGATGGCAAATTGGATTTGGTGCTAGGTCTTTCCCTTTAGGTTTTACCCCAACAATGTTTTCATTAGTTTCGCTCACTCTCGAAATCAAGCATTTTACAGCAGGTTGGAGCAGCCTGTATCTCAGCACAGGAATAAGGTAGGGAAGAATTCTAAGGCTCATTTTGACTGCCTCCAGAAGTTAGATCAGATGGCAAATTGGATTTGGTGCTAGGTCTTTCCCTTTAGGTTTTACCCCAACAATGTTTTCATTAGTTTCGCTCACTCTCGAAATCAAGCATTTTACAGCAGGTTGGAGCAGCCTGTATCTCAGCACAGGAATAAGGTAGGGGAAGAATTCTAAGGCTCATTTTGACTGCCTCCAGAAGTTAGATCAGATGGCAAATTGGATTTGGTGCTAGGTCTTTTCCCTTTAGGTTTTACCCCAACAATGTTTTCATTAGTTTCGCTCACTCTCGAAATCAAGCATTTTACAGCAGGTTGGAGCAGCCTGTATCTCAGCACAGGAATAAGGTAGGGAAGAATTCAAATGCTCATTTTTGACTGCCTCCAGAAGTTAGATCAGATGGCAAATTGGATTTGGTGCTAGGTCTTTCCCTTTAGGTTTTACCCCAACAATGTTTTCATTAGTTTCGCTCACTCTCGAAATCAAGCATTTTACAGGCAGGTTGGAGCAGCCTGTATCTCAGCACAGGAATAAGGTAGGGAAGAATTCTAAGGCTCATTTTGACTGCCTCCAGAAGGTAGATCAGATGGCAAATTGGATTTGGTGCTAGGTCTTTCCCTTTAGGTTTTACCCTGTGGTGGGGTTGGAAGGGGTAAGGCTGAGAAGCCTCCTCCCTTCCCCCTTGTAAAGTAAAAGGGAAAAAAAATTGAAGGGAAGGAAAAAAAAAACTCGCAAGCTGAATTAGCAAAGCAGTGGAGCTATATTTACAAAGCGATGTAGGGTTTGCAGGGGATTATTTACAAATTTACAATATCTACAATATATACAAAGATATACAACAGAGTAGACACAGAAATGAGAGTGCCCCCCCTCGGCAGAGAGGGGTCCCCCACCTCCGCTCTCCCCTCTCTCCCCCCTTTCCCCAGAGTGGGATAGGAAGAGAGAGAAAGAAAGAAGTTAAAAGCAGTTTTGTGTTAATTGGAAAAGAGTTAATATACAGGCCTGGTATCTTATCGGCCTCAAGGGCCGAAGCCTTGGCAGAAAGCCCAGGACAGACAAGCTGTTGCCTGAAGAAGAGGCGGAAGCAAGACTGACTGAGAAGTGCTGGAAATGTCCAGTATAGTCCCAGCTCAGAAGTGCTTCCTCCCACTCGTCCAATGAAATTAGTTTAGACTATTCCTTCCGTTTACCAACTTCCGTCCACCATGTTCCCCTTTCTTAAGGGGGGGCAACGTCAACCGGCCACAGTCCACCCCTTCTAAACAATTTCATTGGCTGTTTCATATTGTCCATCTAATCCAAAACGATATTTACAGTTTCATGAGTAAAGTTCATAATCCATTCCGGCTATGCTCAGATGTAGATGATTCAAAAGTCCAAGAAAATCAGAAAATGAGAAAAATGGAAAACAGTTCATTTCTTCACCGATGAAGCGAAGAAAAGGGAAACAGGGAAATCTCAGGGTCTCTTAGTTGACTCAGGGCTCTCATGGATCTCAGGGTTCGTGCACCGTAGACTCCTCGTTGATTCTTCCTTTGGACGCGATGTAGCTATACAACAGTTCGAAATTTAACCTCTTTCAGCTAAAGTTAAATTTCTTTGTGGAATACACTGAATTTCACCATTCTCTTGCATCTACCCAATAAGTGTGACCCGGACCTTCAGCTGAAACCACCCCTCGGACAGGTTTAGCCTCTCCTGAGGGTGAAAATACCCAAACAGTTTTACCTAACAGATTCTTTTCTCTAACAACAGGAACTTTATCACCTTCTACTTTCCGTAGCAAATCTGAATGTGCAGGTCCAGCTCGGTTCACTGAACCTCTACTATTTACCAGCCAGGTTGCTTGTGCTAAATGTTTTTCCCAGTTTTTCAAGATCCACCTCCCATGGCTTTGAGAGTGGTCTTCAACAAACCGTTGTAGCGTTCAATCTTCCCTGAAGCTGGTGCATAGTAGGGAATGTGGAATATCCACTCAATACCGTGCTCTTTTTGCCCAGTTCTTTACAAGGTTGTTCTTGAAATGAGTTCCGTTGTCTGACTCGATCCTCTCTGGAGTTCCGTGTCTCCACAGGATCTGTCTCTCCAGACCGAGAATGGTGTTGCGTGCAGTTGCATGTGGAACTGGATAAGTTTCCAACCATCCAGTGTTTGCCTCTACCATAGTAAGCACATATTGCTTACCAGAACGAGAACGTGGGTAGAGTGATGTAGTCAATCTGCCAAGCTTCAACCATACTTGTACTTGGACCATCTGTCACCATACCACAAGGGCTTAAGTCGTTTTGCCTGCTTAATAGCAGCACAAATGTCACAGTCATGGATGACTTGCGTGATAGCATCCATGGGAAAATGTCTATGGATCTGTCACGAGCCCATTGGTATGTTGCATCCTCTGCCTTGATGTCCTGACGAATCGTGAGCCCACCGAGCTGAAGAATAATCTCACCTCGGTGTTTCCAGTCGAGATCAAGATTAGAGTCCATGTCTACTTGAGAAACTCTTGCAGCTAGATCTGCCTGATGGTTGTGTTGTTGTTCCTCAGTAGCTTTTGCTCTTAGGAATGTTGAGCATCGATGTGTCTCACTTTCACTGGAATTCTCTCGATTCGATCAGCAATGTCCTGCCACAGGTTGGCTGCCCAAATGGGTTTTCCTTTTCTCTGCCAACCACTCTTCTTCCAGTTCTTTAGCCAACCCCATAGAGCATTGGCTACCATCCATGAGTCGGTTGTAGAGATAAAGCTTTGGCCATCTCTCACGTTCAGCTACGTCGAGAGCTAGCTGGACAGCTTTTACCTCCTGCAAACTGACTGGATTCTCCTTCTCCATCTTTCGCCTCTGCAACTCGGCGTGTTGGACTCCACACTGCAGGACTTCCACCTTCGCTTGTTTCCAACAAGACGACAGGAACCGTCTGTGAACAAAGCGTATTTCTTTTCATCATCAGAAAGGTCATTGTAAGGAGGAGCTTCCTCAGCACGAGTTACTTTCTCCTCTGGAGGTTTAGCACAGTTGATGCCTTCAGGCCAACTTGAGATCACCTCCACTAGACCAGGTCTTTCAAGATTTCCCATTCGAGCTCTCTGTGTTATCAGAGCCATCCACTTAGACCAGGTTGAGTCTGTGGCATGATGTGGTGTGGATCCTTTGCCTTTGAACATCCAATTCAAAACTGGTAATCTGGGAGCTAAGAGAAGTTGTGATTCAGTTCCAATCACTTCAGAAGATGCTTTTTACTCCTTCATAGGCAGCTAAGATTTCTTTCTCTGTTGGAGTATAGTTAGCCTCTGAACCTCTGTAACCTCGACTCCAGAAACCAAGGAGGTCGTCCACGTGTCTCACCTGGAGCTTTTTGCCACAAGCACCAGGTTGGACCATTGTCACTTGCAGCCGTGTACAAAATGTTCTTAATGTCTGGACCATCTCGGACAGGTCCCAGACCCATTGCTTGAACTACCTCTTGCTTTATCTGGTCAAAGGCTGCTTGTTGTTCAGGTCCCCAGTGGAAATGGTTTCTCTTTCGAGTCACATCATACAGAGGTTTCACAATCTGACTGTATCCAGGAATGTGCAGTCTCCAAAATCCCCACTATCCCCAAGAAACGTAGGGTCTCTTGCTTGTTTGTTGGGACTTGCCATGGTAGAGACTCTATTTACCACATCCACTGGAATGTGTCCGGCGTCCATCCTGCCACTTCACTCCCAGAAACTGAATCTCTGTGGTAGGTCCTTTCACCTTGTCTCGTTTGATGGCAAAACCTGCATTCAGAAGAATGTCAATGATTTTGTTACCCTTTCTTGAAGACTTCCTCAGCAGTTTTACCCCAGACGATGATATCATCGATGAACTGGATGTGTTCTGGAGCACCTCCTTTCTCCAGAGCATCGTGGATCACTGCATGACAGATGCTTGAGCTGTGGATCCAGCCCATTGGCAGCCTGTTGAAAGTGTACTGGATTCCTCTCCGAGTGAAAGCAAACTGAGGCCTGCATTCCTCTGCTATGGGAATAGAGAAAAATGCATTAGCAATGTCTATGGTAGGCATACCATTTGGCCTCTTTGGATTCCAGCTCATACTGTAGTTCCATCATGTCTGGTACTGCTGCACTCATAGGTGGTGTTACTTCATTTAGGGCTCGGGTAGTCTACTGTCAGACGCCAGTCTCCATTCTGCTTCCGCACAGGCCACACTGGACTGTTGAAAGGTGAATGAGTTTTGCTGACGACTTTCTGACTTTCCAACTGACGAATCAGATTCTGAATGGGCAACAAAGTGTCACGGTTGGTTCTGTATTGTCTGTGATGCACAGTCTTGAGAAGCAACCGGCAATTTAATGTCCTGTATCTTATGTTGTCCCACAACTGCAGATTCATCAGAAAGTTCAGGTCTGGCAGACAGCTTCAATTTTTGTCCATCAATTTCTATTGAAGCCACTCCAAAAGCCCATTTGTAACCTCTAGGGTCTTTGAAACGCCCTTCTCTCAGAAAATCAATTCCCAAAATACAAGGGTTGCGTCAGGTCCGGTCACAACTGTATGCTTCCTCCATTGTTTACCAGTTAAACTTATATTAACCTCGACCTTACTTAACTCTTGAGATCCACCAGTGACTCCCAGAATAGTTATAGACTCTGATCCCTGATAATTTGATGGTATTATGGTGCACTGAGCTCCTGTGTCAACCAAGGCCCTGTACTTCTGAAATTGTGAAGTGCCAGGCCACTGGATGTACACATCCCAATAGATTCTATTATCTCTGTTATCCCTCTCCTCCCCCTGGCGGGAGGCAGGGCACCCCTAGTTATGGGGAACATGTGCACATGTGCATTGCACATATTGCGCAGGGTTTATAACTTTGCATGTTATAACTGGAGCCACTGTTGTGAGCCATAAGAGTCGTTCTGGGGAACTGTGGAAGTAACAGCTACCCTTCTGGGTTATTGCTACCTTGGGTTCTGCCACTTTGCAATTCCCTCAGTCCTCCTGAAAAGATTAGAAGTTGGTTGGCCATCCCAGCGGTTCATGTTCTCACCAAACTGATCGCGCAGAGTTATCCAAATAGTTCTACGTGATTTGCCTTGGTGGTCTGTTTTGGAATGACCTGTTTTTGGAATGTCCTGTTTTGGAATGACCTCCTTGGAGGACGTGTATTCCTCACAGATGAGACTTGTACCCACCTGGAGGAAGAATTGAAATTATCCCTTTTGTGCCAATTGGTATATGGAATCTTTTAACTCCTCTTATGCAATTCTGAATATCACCAGACATAGTTTTAATGGCCGAACCAAAGAACCACGTGTCATGCTATCCTCCAATTGTCTCATTTGATCACTGAATTGGCCAACCGTAGGAGAAGCTCCACCATAACTTCTTGACACAATTCTGCTTGCCAGAATGTTTGCATAATTGGAAGGAGCAAGTTTGATGATCTTTTTAGCAAGACCAATACCCACAGGAACTGTCATCAGGATTCAGAGTTTCATGTTCACCATAGAGTAGCTCTCTAACAGCAAATTCTCTCAAGCGCTTAATTCCCTCGTCTATGGTAGTCCAGGGTTTAGGATTCCATGGAAGATCATCTCGGGAAGGGGTATCTCAGGGCAACCGCTATTAAAAGGCGTAATCCACAGATTAACCTTACCGAGAGCTTCGCGCTAGATGTCTATCTATTCCATTGTCCCTTGAGAGAGTTCCTAACTGAGCTGCTGACTTGTCTCCAACTGTTAGAGCTGAAGCACCTGTATCATAACACCTACTAAGCCAAGCTAGAACTGGCTCCTTATCTGCCCTGGTGAAATCTTTACGGACATTTCTCAATTCCTCCCGTGGTGACGAACAGTCCGTAATATCATCTTCATCTTCATCTCCCTGAATTCATCCTGCTGTCATTCTCCTAAGGATCTCTTTAAGCTGAGAACCACCTTTGCCAGCTGCTTTCCTAGCTTCATCTCTATCCTGCTTTGATCTCACTAGGTTAGCTAGATCTTTAAAACAAACCTTCTCTTCCTCCTGAGCAGGATCTTTTAGAGTAGAGGGCCCCTCACCAGGATCAGTCTCCACCTCTTCTTCTCCATCTTGGGCCTTTCCACTTCTAGTCTTTAAAGGAGCCATCTTGACTGGAGCTGTGTTTGCATTTACAGCCACCTTAATGGAAGCTGACAGGTCCTGAGATAAATCAGCTGCTGGGGCAGTGACTTCCGGTCCCACCGAGGGAGTGGGTGGAAGTGACGTTGCTCCATTACTGGCCAATGGAGAAGAAGAAGAAGGAGAAGGAGTGGGAGAAGGAGTAGGTGCCATGTTGATACCAGCCGATGCCCTTGGCTGCTTGCCAGAATCAGCCAAGTCATTTAGAGCTGCCTTACCAATTAACTTTTTAGCCTTCTTTTTAACTGACACGGGTTCTCCACAGTCCTCGTCACTAGATGACTCTGGGACTGATCGAGAGCCACGGCGTTTCCTTTTTGATCTAGTTTTAATAACAAAGCACGCCCTGGACACCTTTCTCTCTCGCCGCAAAGAAATCAGGAGATACACGATAATTATCACCAGCAGCAGAATTATAGACATGAAATAAATCACCTTTGGATCCCAGGCATCACCTAAAGTTACTCTCTCCTCAGGCGGAATCTTAAAACCCTTTATCTCAATTGGGAGAGTGGTGGAGGTAACATTCCTGTATCTCACTGGCCATAATAAATTAATACATTTTCCATACCATAATTTAACTCTATACATAACCCACATATAAATTGTCCGCACCAAATATTTACCCAGGTAATCCAAAATCAAACCCAAACAATATCTGTAAACCAGAGCCCCAAAAATTGAAAAGAATAATCGCTCCACAAACCACAATACCTTCATGTTTGCTAATTCAGCTAGAAAACACTAAATCAATCAAATAATAAATTAAACTAATTATCTGCCCCACGTTGGGCGCCAATAAAAAAAATGTGGTGGGTTGGAAGGGGTAAGGCTGAGAAGCCTCCTCCCTTCCCCCTTGTAAAGTAAAAGGGAAAAAAAATTGAAGGGAAAGGAAAAAAAAACTCGCAAGCTGAATTAGCAAAGCAGTGGAGCTATATTTACAAAGCGATGTAGGGTTTGCAGGGGATTATTTACAAATTTACAATATCTACAATATATACAAAGATATACAACAGAGTAACACAGAAATGAGAGTGCCCCCCTCGGCAGAGAGGGGTCCCCCACCTCCGCTCTCCCCTCTCTCCCCCCTTTCCCCAGAGTGGGATAGGAAGAGAGAGAAAGAAAGAAGTTAAAAGCAGTTTTGTGTTAATTGGAAAAGAGTTAATATACAGGCCTGGTATCTTATCGGCCTCAAGGCCGAAGCCTTGGCAGAAAGCCCAGGACAGAAAGCTGTTGCCTGAAGAAGAGGCGGAAGCAAGACTGACTGAGAAGTGCTGGAAATGTCCAGTATAGTCCCAGCTCAGAAGTGCTTCCTCCCACTCGTCCAATGAAATTAGTTTAGACTATTCCTTCCGTTTACCAACTTCCGTCCACCATGTTCCCTTTCTTAAGGGGGCAACGTCAACCGGCCACATACCCCAACAATGTTTTCATTAGTTTCGCTCACTCTCGAAATCAAGCATTTTACAGCAGGTTGGAGCAGCCTGTATCTCAGCACAGGAATAAGGTAGGGAAGAATTCTAAGGATCATTTTGACTGCCTCCAGAAGTTAGATCAGATGGCAAATTGGATTTGGTGCTAGGTCTTTCCCTTTAGGTTTTACCCCAACAATGTTTTCATTAGTTTCGCTCACTCTCGAAATCAAGCATTTTACAGCAGGTTGGAGCAGCCTGTATCTCAGCACAGGAATAAGGTAGGGAAGAATTCTAAGGATCATTTTGACTGCCTCCAGAAGTTAGATCAGATGGCAAATTGGATTTGGTGCTAGGTCTTTCCCTTTAGGTTTTACCCCAACAATGTTTTCATTAGTTTCGCTCACTCTCGAAATCAAGCATTTTACAGCAGGTTGGAGCAGCCTGTATCTCAGCACAGGAATAAGGTAGGGAAGAATTCAAATGCTCATTTTGACTGCCTCCAGAAGTTAGATCAGATGGCAAATTGGATTTGGTGCTAGGTCTTTCCCTTTAGGTTTTACCCCAACAATGTTTTCATTAGTTTCGCTCACTCTCGAAATCAAGCATTTTACAGCAGGTTGGAGCAGCCTGTATCTCAGCACAGGAATAAGGTAGGGAAGAATTCTAAGGCTCATTTTGACTGCCTCCAGAAGGTAGATCAGATGGCAAATTGGATTTGGTGCTAGGTCTTTCCCTTTAGGTTTTACCCCAACAATGTTTTCATTAGTTTCGCTCACTCTCGAAATCAAGCATTTTACAGCAGGTTGGAGCAGCCTGTATCTCAGCACAGGAATAAGGTAGGGAAGAATTCTAAGGATCATTTTGACTGCCTCCAGAAGTTAGATCAGATGGCAAATTGGATTTGGTGCTAGGTCTTTCCCTTTAGGTTTTACCCCAACAATGTTTTCATTAGTTTCGCTCACTCTCGAAATCAAGCATTTTACAGCAGGTTGGAGCAGCCTGTATCTCAGCACAGGAATAAGGTAGGGAAGAATTCTAAGGCTCATTTTGACTGCCTCCAGAAGTTAGATCAGATGGCAAATTGGATTTGGTGCTAGGTCTTTCCCTTTAGGTTTTACCCCAACAATGTTTTCATTAGTTTCGCTCACTCTCGAAATCAAGCATTTTACAGCAGGTTGGAGCAGCCTGTATCTCAGCACAGGAATAAGGTAGGGAAGAATTCTAAGGCTCATTTTGACTGCCTCCAGAAGTTAGATCAGATGGCAAATTGGATTTGGTGCTAGGTCTTTCCCTTTAGGTTTTACCCCAACAATGTTTTCATTAGTTTCGCTCACTCTCGAAATCAAGCATTTTACAGCAGGTTGGAGCAGCCTGTATCTCAGCACAGGAATAAGGTAGGGAAGAATTCTAAGGCTCATTTTGACTGCCTCCAGAAGTTAGATCAGATGGCAAATTGGATTTGGTGCTAGGTCTTTCCCTTTAGGTTTTACCCCAACAATGTTTTCATTAGTTTCGCTCACTCTCGAAATCAAGCATTTTACAGCAGGTTGGAGCAGCCTGTATCTCAGCACAGGAATAAGGTAGGGAAGAATTCAAATGCTCATTTTGACTGCCTCCAGAAGTTAGATCAGATGGCAAATTGGATTTGGTGCTAGGTCTTTCCCTTTAGGTTTTACCCCAACAATGTTTTCATTAGTTTCGCTCACTCTTGAAATCAAGCATTTTACAGCAGGTTGGAGCAGCCTGTATCTCAGCACAGGAATAAGGTAGGGAAGAATTCTAAGGCTCATTTTGACTGCCTCCAGAAGGTAGATCAGATGGCAAATTGGATTTGGTGCTAGGTCTTTCCCTTTAGGTTTTACCCCAACAATGTTTTCATTAGTTTCGCTCACTCTCGAAATCAAGCATTTTACAGCAGGTTGGAGCAGCCTGTATCTCAGCACAGGAATAAGGTAGGGAAGAATTCTAAGGATCATTTTGACTGCCTCCAGAAGTTAGATCAGATGGCAAATTGGATTTGGTGCTAGGTCTTTCCCTTTAGGTTTTACCCCAACAATGTTTTCATTAGTTTCGCTCACTCTCGAAATCAAGCATTTTACAGCAGGTTGGAGCAGCCTGTATCTCAGCACAGGAATAAGGTAGGGAAGAATTCTAAGGCTCATTTTGACTGCCTCCAGAAGTTAGATCAGATGGCAAATTGGATTTGGTGCTAGGTCTTTCCCTTTAGGTTTTACCCCAACAATGTTTTCATTAGTTTCGCTCACTCTCGAAATCAAGCATTTTACAGCAGGTTGGAGCAGCCTGTATCTCAGCACAGGAATAAGGTAGGGAAGAATTCTAAGGATCATTTTGACTGCCTCCAGAAGTTAGATCAGATGGCAAATTGGATTTGGTGCTAGGTCTTTCCCTTTAGGTTTTACCCCAACAATGTTTTCATTAGTTTCGCTCACTCTCGAAATCAAGCATTTTACAGCAGGTTGGAGCAGCCTGTATCTCAGCACAGGAATAAGGTAGGGAAGAATTCTAAGGCTCATTTTGACTGCCTCCAGAAGTTAGATCAGATGGCAAATTGGATTTGGTGCTAGGTCTTTCCCTTTAGGTTTTACCCCAACAATGTTTTCATTAGTTTCGCTCACTCTCGAAATCAAGCATTTTACAGCAGGTTGGAGCAGCCTGTATCTCAGCACAGGAATAAGGTAGGGAAGAATTCTAAGGATCATTTTGACTGCCTCCAGAAGTTAGATCAGATGGCAAATTGGATTTGGTGCTAGGTCTTTCCCTTTAGGTTTTACCCCAACAATGTTTTCATTAGTTTCGCTCACTCTCGAAATCAAGCATTTTACAGCAGGTTGGAGCAGCCTGTATCTCAGCACAGGAATAAGGTAGGGAAGAATTCTAAGGCTCATTTTGACTGCCTCCAGAAGTTAGATCAGATGGCAAATTGGATTTGGTGCTAGGTCTTTCCCTTTAGGTTTTACCCCAACAATGTTTTCATTAGTTTCGCTCACTCTCAAAATCAAGCATTTTACAGCAGGTTGGAGCAGCCTGTATCTCAGCACAGGAACAAGGTAGGGAAGAATTCAAATGCTCATTTTGACTGCCTCCAGAAGTTAGATCAGATGGCAAATTGGATTTGGTGCTAGGTCTTTCCCTTTAGGTTTTACCCCAACAATGTTTTCATTAGTTTCGCTCACTCTTGAAATCAAGCATTTTACAGCAGGTTGGAGCAGCCTGTATCTCAGCACAGGAATAAGGTAGGGAAGAATTCTAAGGCTCATTTTGACTGCCTCCAGAAGTTAGATCAGATGGCAAATTGGATTTGGTGCTAGGTCTTTCCCTTTAGGTTTTACCCCAACAATGTTTTCATTAGTTTCGCTCACTCTCGAAATCAAGCATTTTACAGCAGGTTGGAGCAGCCTGTATCTCAGCACAGGAATAAGGTAGGGAAGAATTCTAAGGCTCATTTTGACTGCCTCCAGAAGTTAGATCAGATGGCAAATTGGATTTGGTGCTAGGTCTTTCCCTTTAGGTTTTACCCCAACAATGTTTTCATTAGTTTCGCTCACTCTCGAAATCAAGCATTTTACAGCAGGTTGGAGCAGCCTGTATCTCAGCACAGGAATAAGGTAGGGAAGAATTCTAAGGCTCATTTTGACTGCCTCCAGAAGTTAGATCAGATGGCAAATTGGATTTGGTGCTAGGTCTTTCCCTTTAGGTTTTACCCCAACAATGTTTTCATTAGTTTCGCTCACTCTCAAAATCAAGCATTTTACAGCAGGTTGGAGCAGCCTGTATCTCAGCACAGGAATAAGGTAGGGAAGAATTCTAAGGATCATTTTGACTGCCTCCAGAAGTTAGATCAGATGGCAAATTGGATTTGGTGCTAGGTCTTTCCCTTTAGGTTTTACCCCAACAATGTTTTCATTAGTTTCGCTCACTCTCGAAATCAAGCATTTTACAGCAGGTTGGAGCAGCCTGTATCTCAGCACAGGAATAAGGTAGGGAAGAATTCTAAGGCTCATTTTGACTGCCTCCAGAAGTTAGATCAGATGGCAAATTGGATTTGGTGCTAGGTCTTTCCCTTTAGGTTTTACCCCAACAATGTTTTCATTAGTTTCGCTCACTCTCGAAATCAAGCATTTTACAGCAGGTTGGAGCAGCCTGTATCTCAGCACAGGAATAAGGTAGGGAAGAATTCTAAGGCTCATTTTGACTGCCTCCAGAAGTTAGATCAGATGGCAAATTGGATTTGGTGCTAGGTCTTTCCCTTTAGGTTTTACCCCAACAATGTTTTCATTAGTTTCGCTCACTCTCGAAATCAAGCATTTTACAGCAGGTTGGAGCAGCCTGTATCTCAGCACAGGAATAAGGTAGGGAAGAATTCTAAGGCTCATTTTGACTGCCTCCAGAAGTTAGATCAGATGGCAAATTGGATTTGGTGCTAGGTCTTTCCCTTTAGGTTTTACCCCAACAATGTTTTCATTAGTTTCGCTCACTCTCGAAATCAAGCATTTTACAGCAGGTTGGAGCAGCCTGTATCTCAGCACAGGAATAAGGTAGGGAAGAATTCTAAGGCTCATTTTGACTGCCTCCAGAAGTTAGATCAGATGGCAAATTGGATTTGGTGCTAGGTCTTTCCCTTTAGGTTTTACCCCAACAATGTTTTCATTAGTTTCGCTCACTCTCGAAATCAAGCATTTTACAGCAGGTTGGAGCAGCCTGTATCTCAGCACAGGAATAAGGTAGGGAAGAATTCTAAGGCTCATTTTGACTGCCTCCAGAAGTTAGATCAGATGGCAAATTGGATTTGGTGCTAGGTCTTTCCCTTTAGGTTTTACCCCAACAATGTTTTCATTAGTTTCGCTCACTCTCGAAATCAAGCATTTTACAGCAGGTTGGAGCAGCCTTTATCTCAGCACAGGAATAAGGTAGGGAAGAATTCTAAGGCTCATTTTGACTGCCTCCAGAAGTTAGATCAGATGGCAAATTGGATTTGGTGCTAGGTCTTTCCCTTTAGGTTTTACCCCAACAATGTTTTCATTAGTTTCGCTCACTCTCGAAATCAAGCATTTTACAGCAGGTTGGAGCAGCCTGTATCTCAGCACAGGAATAAGGTAGGGAAGAATTCTAAGGATCATTTTGACTGCCTCCAGAAGTTAGATCAGATGGCAAATTGGATTTGGTGCTAGGTCTTTCCCTTTAGGTTTTACCCCAACAATGTTTTCATTAGTTTCGCTCACTCTCGAAATCAAGCATTTTACAGCAGGTTGGAGCAGCCTGTATCTCAGCACAGGAATAAGGTAGGGAAGAATTCTAAGGCTCATTTTGACTGCCTCCAGAAGGTAGATCAGATGGCAAATTGGATTTGGTGCTAGGTCTTTCCCTTTAGGTTTTACCCCAACAATGTTTTCATTAGTTTCGCTCACTCTCGAAATCAAGCATTTTACAGCAGGTTGGAGCAGCCTGTATCTCAGCACAGGAATAAGGTAGGGAAGAATTCTAAGGCTCATTTTGACTGCCTCCAGAAGTTAGATCAGATGGCAAATTGGATTTGGTGCTAGGTCTTTCCCTTTAGGTTTTACCCCAACAATGTTTTCATTAGTTTCGCTCACTCTCGAAATCAAGCATTTTACAGCAGGTTGGAGCAGCCTTTATCTCAGCACAGGAATAAGGTAGGGAAGAATTCTAAGGCTCATTTTGACTGCCTCCAGAAGTTAGATCAGATGGCAAATTGGATTTGGTGCTAGGTCTTTCCCTTTAGGTTTTACCCCAACAATGTTTTCATTAGTTTCGCTCACTCTCGAAATCAAGCATTTTACAGCAGGTTGGAGCAGCCTGTATCTCAGCACAGGAATAAGGTAGGGAAGAATTCTAAGGATCATTTTGACTGCCTCCAGAAGTTAGATCAGATGGCAAATTGGATTTGGTGCTAGGTCTTTCCCTTTAGGTTTTACCCCAACAATGTTTTCATTAGTTTCGCTCACTCTCGAAATCAAGCATTTTACAGCAGGTTGGAGCAGCCTGTATCTCAGCACAGGAATAAGGTAGGGAAGAATTCTAAGGCTCATTTTGACTGCCTCCAGAAGGTAGATCAGATGGCAAATTGGATTTGGTGCTAGGTCTTTCCCTTTAGGTTTTACCCCAACAATGTTTTCATTAGTTTCGCTCACTCTCGAAATCAAGCATTTTACAGCAGGTTGGAGCAGCCTGTATCTCAGCACAGGAATAAGGTAGGGAAGAATTCTAAGGCTCATTTTGACTGCCTCCAGAAGTTAGATCAGATGGCAAATTGGATTTGGTGCTAGGTCTTTCCCTTTAGGTTTTACCCCAACAATGTTTTCATTAGTTTCGCTCACTCTTGAAATCAAGCATTTTACAGCAGGTTGGAGCAGCCTGTATCTCAGCACAGGAATAAGGTAGGGAAGAATTCTAAGGCTCATTTTGACTGCCTCCAGAAGTTAGATCAGATGGCAAATTGGATTTGGTGCTAGGTCTTTCCCTTTAGGTTTTACCCCAACAATGTTTTCATTAGTTTCGCTCACTCTCGAAATCAAGCATTTTACAGCAGGTTGGAGCAGCCTGTATCTCAGCACAGGAATAAGGTAGGGAAGAATTCTAAGGCTCATTTTGACTGCCTCCAGAAGTTAGATCAGATGGCAAATTGGATTTGGTGCTAGGTCTTTCCCTTTAGGTTTTACCCCAACAATGTTTTCATTAGTTTCGCTCACTCTCGAAATCAAGCATTTTACAGCAGGTTGGAGCAGCCTGTATCTCAGCACAGGAATAAGGTAGGGAAGAATTCTAAGGCTCATTTTGACTGCCTCCAGAAGTTAGATCAGATGGCAAATTGGATTTGGTGCTAGGTCTTTCCCTTTAGGTTTTACCCCAACAATGTTTTCATTAGTTTCGCTCACTCTCAAAATCAAGCATTTTACAGCAGGTTGGAGCAGCCTGTATCTCAGCACAGGAATAAGGTAGGGAAGAATTCTAAGGCTCATTTTGACTGCCTCCAGAAGTTAGATCAGATGGCAAATTGGATTTGGTGCTAGGTCTTTCCCTTTAGGTTTTACCCCAACAATGTTTTCATTAGTTTCGCTCACTCTCGAAATCAAGCATTTTACAGCAGGTTGGAGCAGCCTGTATCTCAGCACAGGAATAAGGTAGGGAAGAATTCTAAGGCTCATTTTGACTGCCTCCAGAAGTTAGATCAGATGGCAAATTGGATTTGGTGCTAGGTCTTTCCCTTTAGGTTTTACCCCAACAATGTTTTCATTAGTTTCGCTCACTCTCGAAATCAAGCATTTTACAGCAGGTTGGAGCAGCCTGTATCTCAGCACAGGAATAAGGTAGGGAAGAATTCTAAGGATCATTTTGACTGCCTCCAGAAGTTAGATCAGATGGCAAATTGGATTTGGTGCTAGGTCTTTCCCTTTAGGTTTTACCCCAACAATGTTTTCATTAGTTTCGCTCACTCTCGAAATCAAGCATTTTACAGCAGGTTGGAGCAGCCTGTATCTCAGCACAGGAATAAGGTAGGGAAGAATTCTAAGGCTCATTTTGACTGCCTCCAGAAGTTAGATCAGATGGCAAATTGGATTTGGTGCTAGGTCTTTCCCTTTAGGTTTTACCCCAACAATGTTTTCATTAGTTTCGCTCACTCTCGAAATCAAGCATTTTACAGCAGGTTGGAGCAGCCTGTATCTCAGCACAGGAATAAGGTAGGGAAGAATTCAAATGCTCATTTTGACTGCCTCCAGAAGTTAGATCAGATGGCAAATTGGATTTGGTGCTAGGTCTTTCCCTTTAGGTTTTACCCCAACAATGTTTTCATTAGTTTCGCTCACTCTTGAAATCAAGCATTTTACAGCAGGTTGGAGCAGCCTGTATCTCAGCACAGGAATAAGGTAGGGAAGAATTCTAAGGCTCATTTTGACTGCCTCCAGAAGTTAGATCAGATGGCAAATTGGATTTGGTGCTAGGTCTTTCCCTTTAGGTTTTACCCCAACAATGTTTTCATTAGTTTCGCTCACTCTCGAAATCAAGCATTTTACAGCAGGTTGGAGCAGCCTGTATCTCAGCACAGGAATAAGGTAGGGAAGAATTCTAAGGCTCATTTTGACTGCCTCCAGAAGTTAGATCAGATGGCAAATTGGATTTGGTGCTAGGTCTTTCCCTTTAGGTTTTACCCCAACAATGTTTTCATTAGTTTCGCTCACTCTCGAAATCAAGCATTTTACAGCAGGTTGGAGCAGCCTGTATCTCAGCACAGGAATAAGGTAGGGAAGAATTCTAAGGCTCATTTTGACTGCCTCCAGAAGTTAGATCAGATGGCAAATTGGATTTGGTGCTAGGTCTTTCCCTTTAGGTTTTACCCCAACAATGTTTTCATTAGTTTCGCTCACTCTCAAAATCAAGCATTTTACAGCAGGTTGGAGCAGCCTGTATCTCAGCACAGGAATAAGGTAGGGAAGAATTCTAAGGATCATTTTGACTGCCTCCAGAAGTTCGATCAGATGGCAAATTGGATTTGGTGCTAGGTCTTTCCCTTTAGGTTTTACCCCAACAATGTTTTCATTAGTTTCGCTCACTCTCGAAATCAAGCATTTTACAGCAGGTTGGAGCAGCCTGTATCTCAGCACAGGAATAAGGTAGGGAAGAATTCTAAGGCTCATTTTGACTGCCTCCAGAAGTTAGATCAGATGGCAAATTGGATTTGGTGCTAGGTCTTTCCCTTTAGGTTTTACCCCAACAATGTTTTCATTAGTTTCGCTCACTCTCGAAATCAAGCATTTTACAGCAGGTTGGAGCAGCCTGTATCTCAGCACAGGAATAAGGTAGGGAAGAATTCTAAGGCTCATTTTGACTGCCTCCAGAAGTTAGATCAGATGGCAAATTGGATTTGGTGCTAGGTCTTTCCCTTTAGGTTTTACCCCAACAATGTTTTCATTAGTTTCGCTCACTCTTGAAATCAAGCATTTTACAGCAGGTTGGAGCAGCCTGTATCTCAGCACAGGAATAAGGTAGGGAAGAATTCTAAGGCTCATTTTGACTGCCTCCAGAAGTTAGATCAGATGGCAAATTGGATTTGGTGCTAGGTCTTTCCCTTTAGGTTTTACCCCAACAATGTTTTCATTAGTTTCGCTCACTCTCGAAATCAAGCATTTTACAGCAGGTTGGAGCAGCCTGTATCTCAGCACAGGAATAAGGTAGGGAAGAATTCTAAGGCTCATTTTGACTGCCTCCAGAAGTTAGATCAGATGGCAAATTGGATTTGGTGCTAGGTCTTTCCCTTTAGGTTTTACCCCAACAATGTTTTCATTAGTTTCGCTCACTCTCGAAATCAAGCATTTTACAGCAGGTTGGAGCAGCCTGTATCTCAGCACAGGAATAAGGTAGGGAAGAATTCTAAGGATCATTTTGACTGCCTCCAGAAGTTAGATCAGATGGCAAATTGGATTTGGTGCTAGGTCTTTCCCTTTAGGTTTTACCCCAACAATGTTTTCATTAGTTTCGCTCACTCTCGAAATCAAGCATTTTACAGCAGGTTGGAGCAGCCTGTATCTCAGCACAGGAATAAGGTAGGGAAGAATTCTAAGGCTCATTTTGACTGCCTCCAGAAGTTAGATCAGATGGCAAATTGGATTTGGTGCTAGGTCTTTCCCTTTAGGTTTTACCCCAAACAATGTTTTCATTAGTTTTCGCTCACTCTCGAAATCAAGCATTTTACAGCAGGTTGGAGCAGCCTGTATCTCAGCACAGGAATAAGGTAGGGAAGAATTCTAAGGATCATTTTGACTGCCTCCAGAAGTTAGATCAGATGGCAAATTGGATTTGGTGCTAGGTCTTTCCCTTTAGGTTTTACCCCAACAATGTTTTCATTAGTTTCGCTCACTCTCGAAATCAAGCATTTTACAGCAGGTTGGAGCAGCCTGTATCTCAGCACAGGAATAAGGTAGGGAAGAATTCTAAGGATCATTTTGACTGCCTCCAGAAGGTAGATCAGATGGCAAATTGGATTTGGTGCTAGGTCTTTCCCTTTAGGTTTTACCCCAACAATGTTTTCATTAGTTTCGCTCACTCTCGAAATCAAGCATTTTACAGCAGGTTGGAGCAGCCTGTATCTCAGCACAGGAATAAGGTAGGGAAGAATTCTAAGGCTCATTTTGACTGCCTCCAGAAGTTAGATCAGATGGCAAATTGGATTTGGTGCTAGGTCTTTCCCTTTAGGTTTTACCCCAACAATGTTTTCATTAGTTTCGCTCACTCTCGAAATCAAGCATTTTACAGCAGGTTGGAGCAGCCTTTATCTCAGCACAGGAATAAGGTAGGGAAGAATTCTAAGGATCATTTTGACTGCCTCCAGAAGTTAGATCAGATGGCAAATTGGATTTGGTGCTAGGTCTTTCCCTTTAGGTTTTACCCCAACAATGTTTTCATTAGTTTCGCTCACTCTCGAAATCAAGCATTTTACAGCAGGTTGGAGCAGCCTGTATCTCAGCACAGGAATAAGGTAGGGAAGAATTCTAAGGATCATTTTGACTGCCTCCAGAAGTTAGATCAGATGGCAAATTGGATTTGGTGCTAGGTCTTTCCCTTTAGGTTTTACCCCAACAATGTTTTCATTAGTTTCGCTCACTCTCGAAATCAAGCATTTTACAGCAGGTTGGAGCAGCCTGTATCTCAGCACAGGAATAAGGTAGGGAAGAATTCTAAGGCTCATTTTGACTGCCTCCAGAAGGTAGATCAGATGGCAAATTGGATTTGGTGCTAGGTCTTTCCCTTTAGGTTTTACCCCAACAATGTTTTCATTAGTTTCGCTCACTCTCGAAATCAAGCATTTTACAGCAGGTTGGAGCAGCCTGTATCTCAGCACAGGAATAAGGTAGGAAGAATTCAAAGGCTCATTTTGACTGCCTCCAGAAGTTAGATCAGATGGCAAATTGGATTTGGTGCTAGGTCTTTCCCTTTAGGTTTTACCCCAACAATGTTTCATTAGTTTCGCTCACTCTTGAAATCAAGCATTTTACAGCAGGTTGGAGCAGCCTGTATCTCAGCACAGGAATAAGGTAGGGAAGAATTCTAAGGCTCATTTTGACTGCCTCCAGAAGTTAGATCAGATGGCAAATTGGATTTGGTGCTAGGTCTTTCCCTTTAGGTTTTACCCCAACAATGTTTTCATTAGTTTCGCTCACTCTCGAAATCAAGCATTTTACAGCAGGTTGAGCAGCCTGTATCTCAGCACAGGAATAAGGTAGGGAAGAATTCTAAGGATCATTTTGACTGCCTCCAGAAGTTAGATCAGATGGCAAATTGGATTTGGTGCTAGGTCTTTCCCTTTAGGTTTTACCCCAACAATGTTTTCATTAGTTTCGCTCACTCTCGAAATCAAGCATTTTACAGCAGGTTGGAGCAGCCTGTATCTCAGCACAGGAATAAGGTAGGGAAGAATTCTAAGGCTCATTTTGACTGCCTCCAGAAGTTAGATCAGATGGCAAATTGGATTTGGTGCTAGGTCTTTCCCTTTAGGTTTTACCCCAACAATGTTTTCATTAGTTTCGCTCACA
>NW_027144643.1:0-34532 GCF_026170545.1 Melanerpes formicivorus | reverse complement strand
TAGTTTCGCTCACTCTCGAAATCAAGCATTTTACAGCAGGTTGGAGCAGCCTGTATCTCAGCACAGGAATAAGGTAGGGAAGAATTCTAAGGATCATTTTGACTGCCTCCAGAAGTTAGATCAGATGGCAAATTGGATTTGGTGCTAGGTCTTTCCCTTTAGGTTTTACCCCAACAATGTTTTCATTAGTTTCGCTCACTCTCGAAATCAAGCATTTTACAGCAGGTTGGAGCAGCCTGTATCTCAGCACAGGAATAAGGTAGGGAAGAATTCTAAGGATCATTTTGACTGCCTCCAGAAGTTAGATCAGATGGCAAATTGGATTTGGTGCTAGGTCTTTCCCTTTAGGTTTTACCCCAACAATGTTTTCATTAGTTTCGCTCACTCTCGAAATCAAGCATTTTACAGCAGGTTGGAGCAGCCTGTATCTCAGCACAGGAATAAGGTAGGGAAGAATTCTAAGGCTCATTTTGACTGCCTCCAGAAGTTAGATCAGATGGCAAATTGGATTTGGTGCTAGGTCTTTCCCTTTAGGTTTTACCCCAACAATGTTTTCATTAGTTTCGCTCACTCTCGAAATCAAGCATTTTACAGCAGGTTGGAGCAGCCTGTATCTCAGCACAGGAATAAGGTAGGGAAGAATTCTAAGGATCATTTTGACTGCCTCCAGAATTTAGATCAGATGGCAAATTGGATTTGGTGCTAGGTCTTTCCCTTTAGGTTTTACCCCAACAATGTTTTCATTAGTTTCGCTCACTCTCGAAATCAAGCATTTTACAGCAGGTTGGAGCAGCCTGTATCTCAGCACAGGAATAAGGTAGGGAAGAATTCTAAGGATCATTTTGACTGCCTCCAGAAGTTAGATCAGATGGCAAATTGGATTTGGTGCTAGGTCTTTCCCTTTAGGTTTTACCCCAACAATGTTTTCATTAGTTTTCGCTCACTCTCGAAATCAAGCATTTTACAGCAGGTTGGAGCAGCCTGTATCTCAGCACAGGAATAAGGTAGGGAAGAATTCTAAGGATCATTTTGACTGCCTCCAGAAGTTAGATCAGATGGCAAATTGGATTTGGTGCTAGGTCTTTCCCTTTAGGTTTTACCCCAACAATGTTTTCATTAGTTTCGCTCACTCTCGAAATCAAGCATTTTACAGCAGGTTGGAGCAGCCTGTATCTCAGCACAGGAATAAGGTAGGGAAGAATTCTAAGGCTCATTTTGACTGCCTCCAGAAGTTAGATCAGATGGCAAATTGGATTTGGTGCTAGGTCTTTCCCTTTAGGTTTTTACCCCAACAATGTTTTCATTAGTTTCGCTCACTCTCGAAATCAAGCATTTTACAGCAGGTTGGAGCAGCCTGTATCTCAGCACAGGAATAAGGTAGGGAAGAATTCTAAGGATCATTTTGACTGCCTCCAGAAGTTAGATCAGATGGCAAATTGGATTTGGTGCTAGGTCTTTCCCTTTAGGTTTTACCCCAACAATGTTTTCATTAGTTTCGCTCACTCTCGAAATCAAGCATTTTACAGCAGGTTGGAGCAGCCTGTATCTCAGCACAGGAATAAGGTAGGGAAGAATTCTAAGGCTCATTTTGACTGCCTCCAGAAGTTAGATCAGATGGCAAATTGGATTTGGTGCTAGGTCTTTCCCTTTAGGTTTTACCCCAACAATGTTTTCATTAGTTTCGCTCACTCTCGAAATCAAGCATTTTACAGCAGGTTGGAGCAGCCTGTATCTCAGCACAGGAATAAGGTAGGGAAGAATTCTAAGGCTCATTTTGACTGCCTCCAGAAGTTAGATCAGATGGCAAATTGGATTTGGTGCTAGGTCTTTCCCTTTAGGTTTTACCCCAACAATGTTTTCATTAGTTTCGCTCACTCTCGAAATCAAGCATTTTACAGCAGGTTGGAGCAGCCTGTATCTCAGCACAGGAATAAGGTAGGGAAGAATTCTAAGGATCATTTTGACTGCCTCCAGAAGTTAGATCAGATGGCAAATTGGATTTGGTGCTAGGTCTTTCCCTTTAGGTTTTACCCCAACAATGTTTTCATTAGTTTCGCTCACTCTCGAAATCAAGCATTTTACAGCAGGTTGGAGCAGCCTGTATCTCAGCACAGGAATAAGGTAGGGAAGAATTCTAAGGATCATTTTGACTGCCTCCAGAAGTTAGATCAGATGGCAAATTGGATTTGGTGCTAGGTCTTTCCCTTTAGGTTTTACCCCAACAATGTTTTCATTAGTTTCGCTCACTCTCGAAATCAAGCATTTTACAGCAGGTTGGAGCAGCCTGTATCTCAGCACAGGAATAAGGTAGGGAAGAATTCTAAGGATCATTTTGACTGCCTCCAGAAGTTAGATCAGATGGCAAATTGGATTTGGTGCTAGGTCTTTCCCTTTAGGTTTTACCCCAACAATGTTTTCATTAGTTTCGCTCACTCTCGAAATCAAGCATTTTACAGCAGGTTGGAGCAGCCTGTATCTCAGCACAGGAATAAGGTAGGGAAGAATTCTAAGGATCATTTTGACTGCCTCCAGAAGTTAGATCAGATGGCAAATTGGATTTGGTGCTAGGTCTTTCCCTTTAGGTTTTACCCCAACAATGTTTTCATTAGTTTCGCTCACTCTCGAAATCAAGCATTTTACAGCAGGTTGGAGCAGCCTGTATCTCAGCACAGGAATAAGGTAGGGAAGAATTCTAAGGATCATTTTGACTGCCTCCAGAAGTTAGATCAGATGGCAAATTGGATTTGGTGCTAGGTCTTTCCCTTTAGGTTTTACCCCAACAATGTTTTCATTAGTTTCGCTCACTCTCGAAATCAAGCATTTTACAGCAGGTTGGAGCAGCCTGTATCTCAGCACAGGAATAAGGTAGGGAAGAATTCTAAGGCTCATTTTGACTGCCTCCAGAAGTTAGATCAGATGGCAAATTGGATTTGGTGCTAGGTCTTTCCCTTTAGGTTTTACCCCAACAATGTTTTCATTAGTTTCGCTCACTCTCGAAATCAAGCATTTTACAGCAGGTTGGAGCAGCCTGTATCTCAGCACAGGAATAAGGTAGGGAAGAATTCTAAGGATCATTTTGACTGCCTCCAGAAGTTAGATCAGATGGCAAATTGGATTTGGTGCTAGGTCTTTCCCTTTAGGTTTTACCCCAACAATGTTTTCATTAGTTTCGCTCACTCTCGAAATCAAGCATTTTACAGCAGGTTGGAGCAGCCTGTATCTCAGCACAGGAATAAGGTAGGGAAGAATTCTAAGGATCATTTTGACTGCCTCCAGAAGTTAGATCAGATGGCAAATTGGATTTGGTGCTAGGTCTTTCCCTTTAGGTTTTACCCCAACAATGTTTTCATTAGTTTCGCTCACTCTCGAAATCAAGCATTTTACAGCAGGTTGGAGCAGCCTGTATCTCAGCACAGGAATAAGGTAGGGAAGAATTCAAATGCTCATTTTGACTGCCTCCAGAAGTTAGATCAGATGGCAAATTGGATTTGGTGCTAGGTCTTTCCCTTTAGGTTATACCCCAACAATGTTTTCATTAGTTTCGCTCACTCTCGAAATCAAGCATTTTACAGCAGGTTGGAGCAGCCTGTATCTCAGCACAGGAATAAGGTAGGGAAGAATTCTAAGGCTCATTTTGACTGCCTCCAGAAGTTAGATCAGATGGCAAATTGGATTTGGTGCTAGGTCTTTCCCTTTAGGTTTTACCCCAACAATGTTTTCATTAGTTTCGCTCACTCTCGAAATCAAGCATTTTACAGCAGGTTGGAGCAGCCTGTATCTCAGCACAGGAATAAGGTAGGGAAGAATTCTAAGGATCATTTTGACTGCCTCCAGAAGTTAGATCAGATGGCAAATTGGATTTGGTGCTAGGTCTTTCCCTTTAGGTTTTACCCCAACAATGTTTTCATTAGTTTCGCTCACTCTCGAAATCAAGCATTTTACAGCAGGTTGGAGCAGCCTGTATCTCAGCACAGGAATAAGGTAGGGAAGAATTCTAAGGATCATTTTGACTGCCTCCAGAAGTTAGATCAGATGGCAAATTGGATTTGGTGCTAGGTCTTTCCCTTTAGGTTTTACCCCAACAATGTTTTCATTAGTTTCGCTCACTCTCGAAATCAAGCATTTTACAGCAGGTTGGAGCAGCCTGTATCTCAGCACAGGAATAAGGTAGGGAAGAATTCTAAGGATCATTTTGACTGCCTCCAGAAGTTAGATCAGATGGCAAATTGGATTTGGTGCTAGGTCTTTCCCTTTAGGTTTTACCCCAACAATGTTTTCATTAGTTTCGCTCACTCTCGAAATCAAGCATTTTACAGCAGGTTGGAGCAGCCTGTATCTCAGCACAGGAATAAGGTAGGGAAGAATTCTAAGGCTCATTTTGACTGCCTCCAGAAGTTAGATCAGATGGCAAATTGGATTTGGTGCTAGGTCTTTCCCTTTAGGTTTTACCCCAACAATGTTTTCATTAGTTTCGCTCACTCTCGAAATCAAGCATTTTACAGCAGGTTGGAGCAGCCTGTATCTCAGCACAGGAATAAGGTAGGGAAGAATTCTAAGGCTCATTTTGACTGCCTCCAGAAGTTAGATCAGATGGCAAATTGGATTTGGTGCTAGGTCTTTCCCTTTAGGTTTTACCCCAACAATGTTTTCATTAGTTTCGCTCACTCTCGAAATCAAGCATTTTACAGCAGGTTGGAGCAGCCTGTATCTCAGCACAGGAATAAGGTAGGGAAGAATTCTAAGGATCATTTTGACTGCCTCCAGAAGTTAGATCAGATGGCAAATTGGATTTGGTGCTAGGTCTTTCCCTTTAGGTTTTACCCCAACAATGTTTTCATTAGTTTCGCTCACTCTCGAAATCAAGCATTTTACAGCAGGTTGGAGCAGCCTGTATCTCAGCACAGGAATAAGGTAGGGAAGAATTCTAAGGATCATTTTGACTGCCTCCAGAAGTTAGATCAGATGGCAAATTGGATTTGGTGCTAGGTCTTTC
Source organism: Melanerpes formicivorus (assembly GCF_026170545.1). Classification (NCBI taxonomy): domain Eukaryota; kingdom Metazoa; phylum Chordata; class Aves; order Piciformes; family Picidae; genus Melanerpes; species Melanerpes formicivorus. The sequence continues at coordinate 29,539 of NW_027144643.1, read as the reverse complement.
CCTTTAGGTTTTACCCCAACAATGTTTTCATTAGTTTCGCTCACTCTCGAAATCAAGCATTTTACAGCAGGTTGGAGCAGCCTGTATCTCAGCACAGGAATAAGGTAGGGAAGAATTCTAAGGATCATTTTGACTGCCTCCAGAAGTTAGATCAGATGGCAAATTGGATTTGGTGCTAGGTCTTTCCCTTTAGGTTTTACCCCAACAATGTTTTCATTAGTTTCGCTCACTCTCGAAATCAAGCATTTTACAGCAGGTTGGAGCAGCCTGTATCTCAGCACAGGAATAAGGTAGGGAAGAATTCTAAGGCTCATTTTGACTGCCTCCAGAAGTTAGATCAGATGGCAAATTGGATTTGGTGCTAGGTCTTTCCCTTTAGGTTTTACCCCAACAATGTTTTCATTAGTTTCGCTCACTCTCGAAATCAAGCATTTTACAGCAGGTTGGAGCAGCCTGTATCTCAGCACAGGAATAAGGTAGGGAAGAATTCTAAGGCTCATTTTGACTGCCTCCAGAAGTTAGATCAGATGGCAAATTGGATTTGGTGCTAGGTCTTTCCCTTTAGGTTTTACCCCAACAATGTTTTCATTAGTTTCGCTCACTCTCGAAATCAAGCATTTTACAGCAGGTTGGAGCAGCCTGTATCTCAGCACAGGAATAAGGTAGGGAAGAATTCTAAGGATCATTTTGACTGCCTCCAGAAGTTAGATCAGATGGCAAATTGGATTTGGTGCTAGGTCTTTCCCTTTAGGTTTTTACCCCAACAATGTTTTCATTAGTTTCGCTCACTCTCGAAATCAAGCATTTTACAGCAGGTTGGAGCAGCTTGTATCTCAGCACAGGAATAAGGTAGGGAAGAATTCTAAGGATCATTTTGACTGCCTCCAGAAGTTAGATCAGATGGCAAATTGGATTTGGTGCTAGGTCTTTCCCTTTAGGTTTTACCCCAACAATGTTTTCATTAGTTTCGCTCACTCTCGAAATCAAGCATTTTACAGCAGGTTGGAGCAGCCTGTATCTCAGCACAGGAATAAGGTAGGGAAGAATTCAAATGCTCATTTTGACTGCCTCCAGAAGTTAGATCAGATGGCAAATTGGATTTGGTGCTAGGTCTTTCCCTTTAGGTTTTACCCCAACAATGTTTTCATTAGTTTCGCTCACTCTCGAAATCAAGCATTTTACAGCAGGTTGGAGCAGCCTGTATCTCAGCACAGGAATAAGGTAGGGAAGAATTCTAAGGCTCATTTTGACTGCCTCCAGAAGTTAGATCAGATGGCAAATTGGATTTGGTGCTAGGTCTTTCCCTTTAGGTTTTACCCCAACAATGTTTTCATTAGTTTCGCTCACTCTCGAAATCAAGCATTTTACAGCAGGTTGGAGCAGCCTGTATCTCAGCACAGGAATAAGGTAGGGAAGAATTCAAAGGCTCATTTTGACTGCCTCCAGAAGTTAGATCAGATGGCAAATTGGATTTGGTGCTAGGTCTTTCCCTTTAGGTTTTACCCCAACAATGTTTTCATTAGTTTCGCTCACTCTCGAAATCAAGCATTTTACAGCAGGTTGGAGCAGCCTGTATCTCAGCACAGGAATAAGGTAGGGAAGAATTCTAAGGCTCATTTTGACTGCCTCCAGAAGTTAGATCAGATGGCAAATTGGATTTGGTGCTAGGTCTTTCCCTTTAGGTTTTACCCCAACAATGTTTTCATTAGTTTCGCTCACTCTCGAAATCAAGCATTTTACAGCAGGTTGGAGCAGCCTGTATCTCAGCACAGGAATAAGGTAGGGAAGAATTCTAAGGATCATTTTGACTGCCTCCAGAAGTTAGATCAGATGGCAAATTGGATTTGGTGCTAGGTCTTTCCCTTTAGGTTTTACCCCAACAATGTTTTCATTAGTTTCGCTCACTCTCGAAATCAAGCATTTTACAGCAGGTTGGAGCAGCCTGTATCTCAGCACAGGAATAAGGTAGGGAAGAATTCTAAGGATCATTTTGACTGCCTCCAGAAGTTAGATCAGATGGCAAATTGGATTTGGTGCTAGGTCTTTCCCTTTAGGTTTTACCCCAACAATGTTTTCATTAGTTTCGCTCACTCTCGAAATCAAGCATTTTACAGCAGGTTGGAGCAGCCTGTATCTCAGCACAGGAATAAGGTAGGGAAGAATTCTAAGGCTCATTTTGACTGCCTCCAGAAGTTAGATCAGATGGCAAATTGGATTTGGTGCTAGGTCTTTCCCTTTAGGTTTTACCCCAACAATGTTTTCATTAGTTTCGCTCACTCTCGAAATCAAGCATTTTACAGCAGGTTGGAGCAGCCTGTATCTCAGCACAGGAATAAGGTAGGGAAGAATTCTAAGGATCATTTTGACTGCCTCCAGAAGTTAGATCAGATGGCAAATTGGATTTGGTGCTAGGTCTTTCCCTTTAGGTTTTACCCCAACAATGTTTTCATTAGTTTCGCTCACTCTCGAAATCAAGCATTTTACAGCAGGTTGGAGCAGCCTGTATCTCAGCACAGGAATAAGGTAGGGAAGAATTCTAAGGCTCATTTTGACTGCCTCCAGAAGTTAGATCAGATGGCAAATTGGATTTGGTGCTAGGTCTTTCCCTTTAGGTTTTACCCCAACAATGTTTTCATTAGTTTCGCTCACTCTCGAAATCAAGCATTTTACAGCAGGTTGGAGCAGCCTGTATCTCAGCACAGGAATAAGGTAGGGAAGAATTCTAAGGATCATTTTGACTGCCTCCAGAAGTTAGATCAGATGGCAAATTGGATTTGGTGCTAGGTCTTTCCCTTTAGGTTTTACCCCAACAATGTTTTCATTAGTTTCGCTCACTCTCGAAATCAAGCATTTTACAGCAGGTTGGAGCAGCCTGTATCTCAGCACAGGAATAAGGTAGGGAAGAATTCAAAGGCTCATTTTGACTGCCTCCAGAAGTTAGATCAGATGGCAAATTGGATTTGGTGCTAGGTCTTTCCCTTTAGGTTTTACCCCAACAATGTTTTCATTAGTTTCGCTCACTCTCGAAATCAAGCATTTTACAGCAGGTTGGAGCAGCCTGTATCTCAGCACAGGAATAAGGTAGGGAAGAATTCTAAGGATCATTTTGACTGCCTCCAGAAGTTAGATCAGATGGCAAATTGGATTTGGTGCTAGGTCTTTCCCTTTAGGTTTTACCCCAACAATGTTTTCATTAGTTTCGCTCACTCTCGAAATCAAGCATTTTACAGCAGGTTGGAGCAGCCTGTATCTCAGCACAGGAATAAGGTAGGGAAGAATTCTAAGGCTCATTTTGACTGCCTCCAGAAGTTAGATCAGATGGCAAATTGGATTTGGTGCTAGGTCTTTCCCTTTAGGTTTTACCCCAACAATGTTTTCATTAGTTTCGCTCACTCTCGAAATCAAGCATTTTACAGCAGGTTGGAGCAGCCTGTATCTCAGCACAGGAATAAGGTAGGGAAGAATTCTAAGGCTCATTTTGACTGCCTCCAGAAGTTAGATCAGATGGCAAATTGGATTTGGTGCTAGGTCTTTCCCTTTAGGTTTTACCCCAACAATGTTTTCATTAGTTTCGCTCACTCTCGAAATCAAGCATTTTACAGCAGGTTGGAGCAGCCTGTATCTCAGCACAGGAATAAGGTAGGGAAGAATTCTAAGGATCATTTTGACTGCCTCCAGAAGTTAGATCAGATGGCAAATTGGATTTGGTGCTAGGTCTTTCCCTTTAGGTTTTACCCCAACAATGTTTTCATTAGTTTCGCTCACTCTCGAAATCAAGCATTTTACAGCAGGTTGGAGCAGCCTGTATCTCAGCACAGGAATAAGGTAGGGAAGAATTCAAAGGCTCATTTTGACTGCCTCCAGAAGTTAGATCAGATGGCAAATTGGATTTGGTGCTAGGTCTTTCCCTTTAGGTTTTACCCCAACAATGTTTTCATTAGTTTCGCTCACTCTCGAAATCAAGCATTTTACAGCAGGTTGGAGCAGCCTGTATCTCAGCACAGGAATAAGGTAGGGAAGAATTCTAAGGATCATTTTGACTGCCTCCAGAAGTTAGATCAGATGGCAAATTGGATTTGGTGCTAGGTCTTTCCCTTTAGGTTTTACCCCAACAATGTTTTCATTAGTTTCGCTCACTCTCGAAATCAAGCATTTTACAGCAGGTTGGAGCAGCCTGTATCTCAGCACAGGAATAAGGTAGGGAAGAATTCTAAGGATCATTTTGACTGCCTCCAGAAGTTAGATCAGATGGCAAATTGGATTTGGTGCTAGGTCTTTCCCTTTAGGTTTTACCCCAACAATGTTTTCATTAGTTTCGCTCACTCTCGAAATCAAGCATTTTACAGCAGGTTGGAGCAGCCTGTATCTCAGCACAGGAATAAGGTAGGGAAGAATTCTAAGGCTCATTTTGACTGCCTCCAGAAGTTAGATCAGATGGCAAATTGGATTTGGTGCTAGGTCTTTCCCTTTAGGTTTTACCCCAACAATGTTTTCATTAGTTTCGCTCACTCTCGAAATCAAGCATTTTACAGCAGGTTGGAGCAGCCTGTATCTCAGCACAGGAATAAGGTAGGGAAGAATTCTAAGGCTCATTTTGACTGCCTCCAGAAGTTAGATCAGATGGCAAATTGGATTTGGTGCTAGGTCTTTCCCTTTAGGTTTTACCCCAACAATGTTTTCATTAGTTTCGCTCACTCTCGAAATCAAGCATTTTACAGCAGGTTGGAGCAGCCTGTATCTCAGCACAGGAATAAGGTAGGGAAGAATTCTAAGGCTCATTTTGACTGCCTCCAGAAGTTAGATCAGATGGCAAATTGGATTTGGTGCTAGGTCTTTCCCTTTAGGTTTTACCCCAACAATGTTTTCATTAGTTTCGCTCACTCTCGAAATCAAGCATTTTACAGCAGGTTGGAGCAGCCTGTATCTCAGCACAGGAATAAGGTAGGGAAGAATTCTAAGGATCATTTTGACTGCCTCCAGAAGTTAGATCAGATGGCAAATTGGATTTGGTGCTAGGTCTTTCCCTTTAGGTTTTACCCCAACAATGTTTTCATTAGTTTCGCTCACTCTCGAAATCAAGCATTTTACAGCAGGTTGGAGCAGCCTGTATCTCAGCACAGGAATAAGGTAGGGAAGAATTCTAAGGCTCATTTTGACTGCTTCCAGAAGTTAGATCAGATGGCAAATTGGATTTGGTGCTAGGTCTTTCCCTTTAGGTTTTACCCCAACAATGTTTTCATTAGTTTCGCTCACTCTCGAAATCAAGCATTTTACAGCAGGTTGGAGCAGCCTGTATCTCAGCACAGGAATAAGGTAGGGAAGAATTCTAAGGCTCATTTTGACTGCCTCCAGAAGTTAGATCAGATGGCAAATTGGATTTGGTGCTAGGTCTTTCCCTTTAGGTTTTACCCCAACAATGTTTTCATTAGTTTCGCTCACTCTCGAAATCAAGCATTTTACAGCAGGTTGGAGCAGCCTGTATCTCAGCACAGGAATAAGGTAGGGAAGAATTCTAAGGATCATTTTGACTGCCTCCAGAAGTTAGATCAGATGGCAAATTGGATTTGGTGCTAGGTCTTTCCCTTTAGGTTTTACCCCAACAATGTTTTCATTAGTTTCGCTCACTCTCGAAATCAAGCATTTTACAGCAGGTTGGAGCAGCCTGTATCTCAGCACAGGAATAAGGTAGGGAAGAATTCTAAGGATCATTTTGACTGCCTCCAGAAGTTAGATCAGATGGCAAATTGGATTTGGTGCTAGGTCTTTCCCTTTAGGTTTTACCCCAACAATGTTTTCATTAGTTTCGCTCACTCTCGAAATCAAGCATTTTACAGCAGGTTGGAGCAGCCTGTATCTCAGCACAGGAATAAGGTAGGGAAGAATTCTAAGGCTCATTTTGACTGCCTCCAGAAGTTAGATCAGATGGCAAATTGGATTTGGTGCTAGGTCTTTCCCTTTAGGTTTTACCCCAACAATGTTTTCATTAGTTTCGCTCACTCTCGAAATCAAGCATTTTACAGCAGGTTGGAGCAGCCTGTATCTCAGCACAGGAATAAGGTAGGGAAGAATTCTAAGGATCATTTTGACTGCCTCCAGAAGTTAGATCAGATGGCAAATTGGATTTGGTGCTAGGTCTTTCCCTTTAGGTTTTACCCCAACAATGTTTTCATTAGTTTCGCTCACTCTCGAAATCAAGCATTTTACAGCAGGTTGGAGCAGCCTGTATCTCAGCACAGGAATAAGGTAGGGAAGAATTCTAAGGCTCATTTTGACTGCCTCCAGAAGTTAGATCAGATGGCAAATTGGATTTGGTGCTAGGTCTTTCCCTTTAGGTTTTACCCCAACAATGTTTTCATTAGTTTCGCTCACTCTCGAAATCAAGCATTTTACAGCAGGTTGGAGCAGCCTGTATCTCAGCACAGGAATAAGGTAGGGAAGAATTCTAAGGCTCATTTTGACTGCCTCCAGAAGTTAGATCAGATGGCAAATTGGATTTGGTGCTAGGTCTTTCCCTTTAGGTTTTACCCCAACAATGTTTTCATTAGTTTCGCTCACTCTCGAAATCAAGCATTTTACAGCAGGTTGGAGCAGCCTGTATCTCAGCACAGGAATAAGGTAGGGAAGAATTCTAAGGCTCATTTTGACTGCCTCCAGAAGTTAGATCAGATGGCAAATTGGATTTGGTGCTAGGTCTTTCCCTTTAGGTTTTACCCCAACAATGTTTTCATTAGTTTCGCTCACTCTCGAAATCAAGCATTTTACAGCAGGTTGGAGCAGCCTGTATCTCAGCACAGGAATAAGGTAGGGAAGAATTCTAAGGATCATTTTGACTGCCTCCAGAAGTTAGATCAGATGGCAAATTGGATTTGGTGCTAGGTCTTTCCCTTTAGGTTTTACCCCAACAATGTTTTCATTAGTTTCGCTCACTCTCGAAATCAAGCATTTTACAGCAGGTTGGAGCAGCCTGTATCTCAGCACAGGAATAAGGTAGGGAAGAATTCTAAGGCTCATTTTGACTGCCTCCACAAGTTAGATCAGATGGCAAATTGGATTTGGTGCTAGGTCTTTCCCTTTAGGTTTTACCCCAACAATGTTTTCATTAGTTTCGCTCACTCTCGAAATCAAGCATTTTACAGCAGGTTGGAGCAGCCTGTATCTCAGCACAGGAATAAGGTAGGGAAGAATTCTAAGGCTCATTTTGACTGCCTCCAGAAGTTAGATCAGATGGCAAATTGGATTTGGTGCTAGGTCTTTCCCTTTAGGTTTTACCCCAACAATGTTTTCATTAGTTTCGCTCACTCTCGAAATCAAGCATTTTACAGCAGGTTGGAGCAGCCTGTATCTCAGCACAGGAATAAGGTAGGGAAGAATTCTAAGGCTCATTTTGACTGCCTCCAGAAGTTAGATCAGATGGCAAATTGGATTTGGTGCTAGGTCTTTCCCTTTAGGTTTTACCCCAACAATGTTTTCATTAGTTTCGCTCACTCTCGAAATCAAGCATTTTACAGCAGGTTGGAGCAGCCTGTATCTCAGCACAGGAATAAGGTAGGGAAGAATTCTAAGGGCTCATTTTGACTGCCTCCAGAAGTTAGATCAGATGGCAAATTGGATTTGGTGCTAGGTCTTTCCCTTTAGGTTTTACCCCAACAATGTTTTCATTAGTTTCGCTCACTCTCGAAATCAAGCATTTTACAGCAGGTTGGAGCAGCCTGTATCTCAGCACAGGAATAAGGTAGGGAAGAATTCTAAGGATCATTTTGACTGCCTCCAGAAGTTAGATCAGATGGCAAATTGGATTTGGTGCTAGGTCTTTCCCTTTAGGTTTTACCCCAACAATGTTTTCATTAGTTTCGCTCACTCTCGAAATCAAGCATTTTACAGCAGGTTGGAGCAGCCTGTATCTCAGCACAGGAATAAGGTAGGGAAGAATTCTAAGGCTCATTTTGACTGCCTCCAGAAGTTAGATCAGATGGCAAATTGGATTTGGTGCTAGGTCTTTCCCTTTAGGTTTTACCCCAACAATGTTTTCATTGGTTTCGCTCACTCTCGAAATCAAGCATTTTACAGCAGGTTGGAGCAGCCTGTATCTCAGCACAGGAATAAGGTAGGGAAGAATTCTAAGGCTCATTTTGACTGCCTCCAGAAGTTAGATCAGATGGCAAATTGGATTTGGTGCTAGGTCTTTCCCTTTAGGTTATACCCCAACAATGTTTTCATTAGTTTCGCTCACTCTCGAAATCAAGCATTTTACAGCAGGTTGGAGCAGCCTGTATCTCAGCACAGGAATAAGGTAGGGAAGAATTCTAAGGATCATTTTGACTGCCTCCAGAAGTTAGATCAGATGGCAAATTGGATTTGGTGCTAGGTCTTTCCCTTTAGGTTTTACCCCAACAATGTTTTCATTAGTTTCGCTCACTCTCGAAATCAAGCATTTTACAGCAGGTTGGAGCAGCCTGTATCTCAGCACAGGAATAAGGTAGGGAAGAATTCTAAGGATCATTTTGACTGCCTCCAGAAGTTAGATCAGATGGCAAATTGGATTTGGTGCTAGGTCTTTCCCTTTAGGTTTTACCCCAACAATGTTTTCATTAGTTTCGCTCACTCTCGAAATCAAGCATTTTACAGCAGGTTGGAGCAGCCTGTATCTCAGCACAGGAATAAGGTAGGGAAGAATTCTAAGGCTCATTTTGACTGCCTCCAGAAGTTAGATCAGATGGCAAATTGGATTTGGTGCTAGGTCTTTCCCTTTAGGTTTTACCCCAACAATGTTTTCATTAGTTTCGCTCACTCTCGAAATCAAGCATTTTACAGCAGGTTGGAGCAGCCTGTATCTCAGCACAGGAATAAGGTAGGGAAGAATTCTAAGGATCATTTTGACTGCCTCCAGAAGTTAGATCAGATGGCAAATTGGATTTGGTGCTAGGTCTTTCCCTTTAGGTTTTACCCCAACAATGTTTTCATTAGTTTCGCTCACTCTCGAAATCAAGCATTTTACAGCAGGTTGGAGCAGCCTGTATCTCAGCACAGAATAAGGTAGGGAAGAATTCTAAGGCTCATTTTGACTGCCTCCAGAAGTTAGATCAGATGGCAAATTTGATTTGGTGCTAGGTCTTTCCCTTTAGGTTTTACCCCAACAATGTTTTCATTAGTTTCGCTCACTCTCGAAATCAAGCATTTTACAGCAGGTTGGAGCAGCCTGTATCTCAGCACAGGAATAAGGTAGGGAAGAATTCAAATGCTCATTTTGACTGCCTCCAGAAGTTAGATCAGATGGCAAATTGGATTTGGTGCTAGGTCTTTCCCTTTAGGTTATACCCCAACAATGTTTTCATTAGTTTCGCTCACTCTCGAAATCAAGCATTTTACAGCAGGTTGGAGCAGCCTGTATCTCAGCACAGGAATAAGGTAGGGAAGAATTCTAAGGATCATTTTGACTGCCTCCAGAAGTTAGATCAGATGGCAAATTGGATTTGGTGCTAGGTCTTTCCCTTTAGGTTTTACCCCAACAATGTTTTCATTAGTTTCGCTCACTCTCGAAATCAAGCATTTTACAGCAGGTTGGAGCAGCCTGTATCTCAGCACAGGAATAAGGTAGGGAAGAATTCTAAGGCTCATTTTGACTGCCTCCAGAAGTTAGATCAGATGGCAAATTGGATTTGGTGCTAGGTCTTTCCCTTTAGGTTTTACCCCAACAATGTTTTCATTAGTTTCGCTCACTCTCGAAATCAAGCATTTTACAGCAGGTTGGAGCAGCCTGTATCTCAGCACAGGAATAAGGTAGGGAAGAATTCTAAGGCTCATTTTGACTGCCTCCACAAGTTAGATCAGATGGCAAATTGGATTTGGTGCTAGGTCTTTCCCTTTAGGTTTTACCCCAACAATGTTTTCATTAGTTTCGCTCACTCTCGAAATCAAGCATTTTACAGCAGGTTGGAGCAGCCTGTATCTCAGCACAGGAATAAGGTAGGGAAGAATTCTAAGGCTCATTTTGACTGCCTCCAGAAGTTAGATCAGATGGCAAATTGGATTTGGTGCTAGGTCTTTCCCTTTAGGTTTTACCCCAACAATGTTTTCATTAGTTTCGCTCACTCTCGAAATCAAGCATTTTACAGCAGGTTGGAGCAGCCTGTATCTCAGCACAGGAATAAGGTAGGGAAGAATTCTAAGGCTCATTTTGACTGCCTCCAGAAGTTAGATCAGATGGCAAATTGGATTTGGTGCTAGGTCTTTCCCTTTAGGTTTTACCCCAACAATGTTTTCATTAGTTTCGCTCACTCTCGAAATCAAGCATTTTACAGCAGGTTGGAGCAGCCTGTATCTCAGCACAGGAATAAGGTAGGGAAGAATTCTAAGGCTCATTTTGACTGCCTCCAGAAGTTAGATCAGATGGCAAATTGGATTTGGTGCTAGGTCTTTCCCTTTAGGTTTTACCCCAACAATGTTTTCATTAGTTTCGCTCACTCTCGAAATCAAGCATTTTACAGCAGGTTGGAGCAGCCTGTATCTCAGCACAGGAATAAGGTAGGGAAGAATTCTAAGGATCATTTTGACTGCCTCCAGAAGTTAGATCAGATGGCAAATTGGATTTGGTGCTAGGTCTTTCCCTTTAGGTTTTACCCCAACAATGTTTTCATTAGTTTCGCTCACTCTCGAAATCAAGCATTTTACAGCAGGTTGGAGCAGCCTGTATCTCAGCACAGGAATAAGGTAGGGAAGAATTCTAAGGCTCATTTTGACTGCCTCCAGAAGTTAGATCAGATGGCAAATTGGATTTGGTGCTAGGTCTTTCCCTTTAGGTTTTACCCCAACAATGTTTTCATTGGTTTCGCTCACTCTCGAAATCAAGCATTTTACAGCAGGTTGGAGCAGCCTGTATCTCAGCACAGGAATAAGGTAGGGAAGAATTCTAAGGCTCATTTTGACTGCCTCCAGAAGTTAGATCAGATGGCAAATTGGATTTGGTGCTAGGTCTTTCCCTTTAGGTTATACCCCAACAATGTTTTCATTAGTTTCGCTCACTCTCGAAATCAAGCATTTTACAGCAGGTTGGAGCAGCCTGTATCTCAGCACAGGAATAAGGTAGGGAAGAATTCTAAGGATCATTTTGACTGCCTCCAGAAGTTAGATCAGATGGCAAATTGGATTTGGTGCTAGGTCTTTCCCTTTAGGTTTTACCCCAACAATGTTTTCATTAGTTTCGCTCACTCTCGAAATCAAGCATTTTACAGCAGGTTGGAGCAGCCTGTATCTCAGCACAGGAATAAGGTAGGGAAGAATTCTAAGGATCATTTTGACTGCCTCCAGAAGTTAGATCAGATGGCAAATTGGATTTGGTGCTAGGTCTTTCCCTTTAGGTTTTACCCCAACAATGTTTTCATTAGTTTCGCTCACTCTCGAAATCAAGCATTTTACAGCAGGTTGGAGCAGCCTGTATCTCAGCACAGGAATAAGGTAGGGAAGAATTCTAAGGCTCATTTTGACTGCCTCCAGAAGTTAGATCAGATGGCAAATTGGATTTGGTGCTAGGTCTTTCCCTTTAGGTTTTACCCCAACAATGTTTTCATTAGTTTCGCTCACTCTCGAAATCAAGCATTTTACAGCAGGTTGGAGCAGCCTGTATCTCAGCACAGGAATAAGGTAGGGAAGAATTCTAAGGATCATTTTGACTGCCTCCAGAAGTTAGATCAGATGGCAAATTGGATTTGGTGCTAGGTCTTTCCCTTTAGGTTTTACCCCAACAATGTTTTCATTAGTTTCGCTCACTCTCGAAATCAAGCATTTTACAGCAGGTTGGAGCAGCCTGTATCTCAGCACAGGAATAAGGTAGGGAAGAATTCTAAGGCTCATTTTGACTGCCTCCAGAAGTTAGATCAGATGGCAAATTTGATTTGGTGCTAGGTCTTTCCCTTTAGGTTTTACCCCAACAATGTTTTCATTAGTTTCGCTCACTCTCGAAATCAAGCATTTTACAGCAGGTTGGAGCAGCCTGTATCTCAGCACAGGAATAAGGTAGGGAAGAATTCAAATGCTCATTTTGACTGCCTCCAGAAGTTAGATCAGATGGCAAATTGGATTTGGTGCTAGGTCTTTCCCTTTAGGTTATACCCCAACAATGTTTTCATTAGTTTCGCTCACTCTCGAAATCAAGCATTTTACAGCAGGTTGGAGCAGCCTGTATCTCAGCACAGGAATAAGGTAGGGAAGAATTCTAAGGATCATTTTGACTGCCTCCAGAAGTTAGATCAGATGGCAAATTGGATTTGGTGCTAGGTCTTTCCCTTTAGGTTTTACCCCAACAATGTTTTCATTAGTTTCGCTCACTCTCGAAATCAAGCATTTTACAGCAGGTTGGAGCAGCCTGTATCTCAGCACAGGAATAAGGTAGGGAAGAATTCTAAGGCTCATTTTGACTGCCTCCAGAAGTTAGATCAGATGGCAAATTGGATTTGGTGCTAGGTCTTTCCCTTTAGGTTTTACCCCAACAATGTTTTCATTAGTTTCGCTCACTCTCGAAATCAAGCATTTTACAGCAGGTTGGAGCAGCCTGTATCTCAGCACAGGAATAAGGTAGGGAAGAATTCTAAGGCTCATTTTGACTGCCTCCAGAAGTTAGATCAGATGGCAAATTGGATTTGGTGCTAGGTCTTTCCCTTTAGGTTTTACCCCAACAATGTTTTCATTAGTTTCGCTCACTCTCGAAATCAAGCATTTTACAGCAGGTTGGAGCAGCCTGTATCTCAGCACAGGAATAAGGTAGGGAAGAATTCTAAGGCTCATTTTGACTGCCTCCAGAAGTTAGATCAGATGGCAAATTGGATTTGGTGCTAGGTCTTTCCCTTTAGGTTTTACCCCAACAATGTTTTCATTAGTTTCGCTCACTCTCGAAATCAAGCATTTTACAGCAGGTTGGAGCAGCCTGTATCTCAGCACAGGAATAAGGTAGGGAAGAATTCTAAGGATCATTTTGACTGCCTCCAGAAGTTAGATCAGATGGCAAATTGGATTTGGTGCTAGGTCTTTCCCTTTAGGTTTTACCCCAACAATGTTTTCATTAGTTTCGCTCACTCTCGAAATCAAGCATTTTACAGCAGGTTGGAGCAGCCTGTATCTCAGCACAGGAATAAGGTAGGGAAGAATTCTAAGGATCATTTTGACTGCCTCCAGAAGTTAGATCAGATGGCAAATTGGATTTGGTGCTAGGTCTTTCCCTTTAGGTTTTACCCCAACAATGTTTTCATTAGTTTCGCTCACTCTCGAAATCAAGCATTTTACAGCAGGTTGGAGCAGCCTGTATCTCAGCACAGGAATAAGGTAGGGAAGAATTCAAATACTCATTTTGACTGCCTCCAGAAGTTAGATCAGATGGCCAATGCAATTTGGTGCTAGGCCTTTCCCTTTAGGTTTTACCCCAACAATGTTTTCATTAGTTTCGCTCACTCTCGAAATCAAGCATTTTACAGCAGGTTGGAGCAGCCTGTATCTCAGCACAGGAATAAGGTAGGGAAGAATTCTAAGGCTCATTTTGACTGCCTCCAGAAGTTAGATCAGATGGCAAATTGGATTTGGTGCTAGGTCTTTCCCTTTAGGTTTTACCCCAACAATGTTTTCATTAGTTTCGCTCACTCTCGAAATCAAGCATTTTACAGCAGGTTGGAGCAGCCTGTATCTCAGCACAGGAATAAGGTAGGGAAGAATTCTAAGGACCATTTTGACTGCCTCCAGAAGTTAGATCAGATGGCAAATTGGATTTGGTGCTAGGTCTTTCCCTTTAGGTTTTACCCCAACAATGTTTTCATTAGTTTCGCTCACTCTCGAAATCAAGCATTTTACAGCAGGTTGGAGCAGCCTGTATCTCAGCACAGGAATAAGGTAGGGAAGAATTCTAAGGATCATTTTGACTGCCTCCAGAAGTTAGATCAGATGGCAAATTGGATTTGGTGCTAGGTCTTTCCCTTTAGGTTTTACCCCAACAATGTTTTCATTAGTTTCGCTCACTCTCGAAATCAAGCATTTTACAGCAGGTTGGAGCAGCCTGTATCTCAGCACAGGAATAAGGTAGGGAAGAATTCTAAGGATCATTTTGACTGCCTCCAGAAGTTAGATCAGATGGCAAATTGGATTTGGTGCTAGGTCTTTCCCTTTAGGTTTTACCCCAACAATGTTTTCATTAGTTTCGCTCACTCTCGAAATCAAGCATTTTACAGCAGGTTGGAGCAGCCTGTATCTCAGCACAGGAATAAGGTAGGGAAGAATTCAAATACTCATTTTGACTGCCTCCAGAAGTTAGATCAGATGGCCAATGCAATTTGGTGCTAGGCCTTTCCCTTTAGGTTTTACCCCAACAATGTTTTCATTAGTTTCGCTCACTCTCGAAATCAAGCATTTTACAGCAGGTTGGAGCAGCCTGTATCTCAGCACAGGAATAAGGTAGGGAAGAATTCTAAGGCTCATTTTGACTGCCTCCAGAAGTTAGATCAGATGGCAAATTGGATTTGGTGCTAGGTCTTTCCCTTTAGGTTTTACCCCAACAATGTTTTCATTAGTTTCGCTCACTCTCGAAATCAAGCATTTTACAGCAGGTTGGAGCAGCCTGTATCTCAGCACAGGAATAAGGTAGGGAAGAATTCTAAGGACCATTTTGACTGCCTCCAGAAGTTAGATCAGATGGCAAATTGGATTTGGTGCTAGGTCTTTCCCTTTAGGTTTTACCCCAACAATGTTTTCATTAGTTTCGCTCACTCTCGAAATCAAGCATTTTACAGCAGGTTGGAGCAGCCTGTATCTCAGCACAGGAATAAGGTAGGGAAGAATTCTAAGGATCATTTTGACTGCCTCCAGAAGTTAGATCAGATGGCAAATTGGATTTGGTGCTAGGTCTTTCCCTTTAGGTTTTACCCCAACAATGTTTTCATTAGTTTCGCTCACTCTCGAAATCAAGCATTTTACAGCAGGTTGGAGCAGCCTGTATCTCAGCACAGGAATAAGGTAGGGAAGAATTCTAAGGATCATTTTGACTGCCTCCAGAAGTTAGATCAGATGGCAAATTGGATTTGGTGCTAGGTCTTTCCCTTTAGGTTTTACCCCAACAATGTTTTCATTAGTTTCGCTCACTCTCGAAATCAAGCATTTTACAGCAGGTTGGAGCAGCCTGTATCTCAGCACAGGAATAAGGTAGGGAAGAATTCTAAGGATCATTTTGACTGCCTCCAGAAGTTAGATCAGATGGCAAATTGGATTTGGTGCTAGGTCTTTCCCTTTAGGTTTTACCCCAACAATGTTTTCATTAGTTTCGCTCACTCTCGAAATCAAGCATTTTACAGCAGGTTGGAGCAGCCTGTATCTCAGCACAGGAATAAGGTAGGGAAGAATTCAAATGCTCATTTTGACTGCCTCCAGAAGTTAGATCAGATGGCAAATTGGATTTGGTGCTAGGTCTTTCCCTTTAGGTTTTACCCCAACAATGTTTTCATTAGTTTCGCTCACTCTCGAAATCAAGCATTTTACAGCAGGTTGGAGCAGCCTGTATCTCAGCACAGGAATAAGGTAGGGAAGAATTCTAAGGCTCATTTTGACTGCCTCCAGAAGTTAGATCAGATGGCAAATTGGATTTGGTGCTAGGTCTTTCCCTTTAGGTTTTACCCCAACAATGTTTTCATTAGTTTCGCTCACTCTCGAAATCAAGCATTTTACAGCAGGTTGGAGCAGCCTGTATCTCAGCACAGGAATAAGGTAGGGAAGAATTCTAAGGCTCATTTTGACTGCCTCCAGAAGTTAGATCAGATGGCAAATTGGATTTGGTGCTAGGTCTTTCCCTTTAGGTTTTACCCCAACAATGTTTTCATTAGTTTCGCTCACTCTCGAAATCAAGCATTTTACAGCAGGTTGGAGCAGCCTGTATCTCAGCACAGGAATAAGGTAGGGAAGAATTCAAATACTCATTTTGACTGCCTCCAGAAGTTAGATCAGATGGCCAATGCAATTTGGTGCTAGGCCTTTCCCTTTAGGTTTTACCCCAACAATGTTTTCATTAGTTTCGCTCACTCTCGAAATCAAGCATTTTACAGCAGGTTGGAGCAGCCTGTATCTCAGCACAGGAATAAGGTAGGGAAGAATTCTAAGGCTCATTTTGACTGCCTCCAGAAGTTAGATCAGATGGCAAATTGGATTTGGTGCTAGGTCTTTTCCTTTAGGTTTTACCCCAACAATGTTTTCATTAGTTTCGCTCACTCTCGAAATCAAGCATTTTACAGCAGGTTGGAGCAGCCTGTATCTCAGCACAGGAATAAGGTAGGGAAGAATTCTAAGGCTCATTTTGACTGCCTCCAGAAGTTAGATCAGATGGCAAATTGGATTTGGTGCTAGGTCTTTCCCTTTAGGTTTTACCCCAACAATGTTTTCATTAGTTTCGCTCACTCTCGAAATCAAGCATTTTACAGCAGGTTGGAGCAGCCTGTATCTCAGCACAGGAATAAGGTAGGGGAGAATTCTAAGGATCATTTTGACTGCCTCCAGAAGTTAGATCAGATGGCAAATTGGATTTGGTGCTAGGTCTTTCCCTTTAGGTTTTACCCCAACAATGTTTTCATTAGTTTCGCTCACTCTCGAAATCAAGCATTTTACAGCAGGTTGGAGCAGCCTGTATCTCAGCACAGGAATAAGGTAGGGAAGAATTCTAAGGATCATTTTGACTGCCTCCAGAAGTTAGATCAGATGGCAAATTGGATTTGGTGCTAGGTCTTTCCCTTTAGGTTTTACCCCAACAATGTTTTCATTAGTTTCGCTCACTCTCGAAATCAAGCATTTTACAGCAGGTTGGAGCAGCCTGTATCTCAGCACAGGAATAAGGTAGGGAAGAATTCTAAGGCTCATTTTGACTGCCTCCAGAAGTTAGATCAGATGGCAAATTGGATTTGGTGCTAGGTCTTTCCCTTTAGGTTTTACCCCAACAATGTTTTCATTAGTTTCGCTCACTCTCGAAATCAAGCATTTTACAGCAGGTTGGAGCAGCCTGTATCTCAGCACAGGAATAAGGTAGGGAAGAATTCTAAGGCTCATTTTGACTGCCTCCAGAAGTTAGATCAGATGGCAAATTGGATTTGGTGCTAGGTCTTTCCCTTTAGGTTTTACCCCAACAATGTTTTCATTAGTTTCGCTCACTCTCGAAATCAAGCATTTTACAGCAGGTTGGAGCAGCTTGTATCTCAGCACAGGAATAAGGTAGGGAAGAATTCTAAGGCTCATTTTGACTGCCTCCAGAAGTTAGATCAGATGGCAAATTGGATTTGGTGCTAGGTCTTTCCCTTTAGGTTTTACCCCAACAATGTTTTCATTAGTTTCGCTCACTCTCGAAATCAAGCATTTTACAGCAGGTTGGAGCAGCCTGTATCTCAGCACAGGAATAAGGTAGGGAAGAATTCAAATGCTCATTTTGACTGCCTCCAGAAGTTAGATCAGATGGCAAATTGGATTTGGTGCTAGGTCTTTCCCTTTAGGTTTTACCCCAACAATGTTTTCATTAGTTTCGCTCACTCTCGAAATCAAGCATTTTACAGCAGGTTGGAGCAGCCTGTATCTCAGCACAGGAATAAGGTAGGGAAGAATTCTAAGGCTCATTTTGACTGCCTCCAGAAGTTAGATCAGATGGCAAATTGGATTTGGTGCTAGGTCTTTCCCTTTAGGTTTTACCCCAACAATGTTTTCATTAGTTTCGCTCACTCTCGAAATCAAGCATTTTACAGCAGGTTGGAGCAGCCTGTATCTCAGCACAGGAATAAGGTAGGGAAGAATTCTAAGGATCATTTTGACTGCCTCCAGAAGTTAGATCAGATGGCAAATTGGATTTGGTGCTAGGTCTTTCCCTTTAGGTTTTACCCCAACAATGTTTTCATTAGTTTCGCTCACTCTCGAAATCAAGCATTTTACAGCAGGTTGGAGCAGCCTGTATCTCAGCACAGGAATAAGGTAGGGAAGAATTCTAAGGATCATTTTGTCTGCCTCCAGAAGTTAGATCAGATGGCAAATTGGATTTGGTGCTAGGTCTTTCCCTTTAGGTTTTACCCCAACAATGTTTTCATTAGTTTCGCTCACTCTCGAAATCAAGCATTTTACAGCAGGTTGGAGCAGCCTGTATCTCAGCACAGGAATAAGGTAGGGAAGAATTCTAAGGCTCATTTTGACTGCCTCCAGAAGTTAGATCAGATGGCAAATTGGATTTGGTGCTAGGTCTTTCCCTTTAGGTTTTACCCCAACAATGTTTTCATTAGTTTCGCTCACTCTCGAAATCAAGCATTTTACAGCAGGTTGGAGCAGCCTGTATCTCAGCACAGGAATAAGGTAGGGAAGAATTCAAATACTCATTTTGACTGCCTCCAGAAGTTACATCAGATGGCCAATGCAATTTGGTGCTAGGCCTTTCCCTTTAGGTTTTACCCCAACAATGTTTTCATTAGTTTCGCTCACTCTCGAAATCAAGCATTTTACAGCAGGTTGGAGCAGCCTGTATCTCAGCAGAGGAATAAGGTAGGGAAGAATTCTAAGGATCATTTTGACTGCCTCCAGAAGTTAGATCAGATGGCAAATTGGATTTGGTGCTAGGTCTTTCCCTTTAGGTTTTACCCCAACAATGTTTTCATTAGTTTCGCTCACTCTCGAAATCAAGCATTTTACAGCAGGTTGGAGCAGCCTGTATCTCAGCACAGGAATAAGGTAGGGAAGAATTCTAAGGATCATTTTGACTGCCTCCAGAAGTTAGATCAGATGGCAAATTGGATTTGGTGCTAGGTCTTTCCCTTTAGGTTTTACCCCAACAATGTTTTCATTAGTTTCGCTCACTCTCGAAATCAAGCATTTTACAGTAGGTTGGAGCAGCCTGTATCTCAGCACAGGAATAAGGTAGGGAAGAATTCTAAGGATCATTTTGACTGCCTCCAGAAGTTAGATCAGATGGCAAATTGGATTTGGTGCTAGGTCTTTCCCTTTAGGTTTTACCCCAACAATGTTTTCATTAGTTTCGCTCACTCTCGAAATCAAGCATTTTACAGCAGGTTGGAGCAGCCTGTATCTCAGCACAGGAATAAGGTAGGGAAGAATTCTAAGGATCATTTTGACTGCCTCCAGAAGTTAGATCAGATGGCAAATTGGATTTGGTGCTAGGTCTTTCCCTTTAGGTTTTACCCCAACAATGTTTTCATTAGTTTCGCTCACTCTCGAAATCAAGCATTTTACAGCAGGTTGGAGCAGCCTGTATCTCAGCACAGGAATAAGGTAGGGAAGAATTCAAATACTCATTTTGACTGCCTCCAGAAGTTAGATCAGATGGCAAATTGGATTTGGTGCTAGGTCTTTCCCTTTAGGTTTTACCCCAACAATGTTTTCATTAGTTTCGCTCACTCTCGAAATCAAGCATTTTACAGCAGGTTGGAGCAGCCTGTATCTCAGCACAGGAATAAGGTAGGGAAGAATTCTAAGGCTCATTTTGACTGCCTCCAGAAGTTAGATCAGATGGCAAATTGGATTTGGTGCTAGGTCTTTCCCTTTAGGTTTTACCCCAACAATGTTTTCATTAGTTTCGCTCACTCTCGAAATCAAGCATTTTACAGCAGGTTGGAGCAGCCTGTATCTCAGCACAGGAATAAGGTAGGGAAGAATTCTAAGGCTCATTTTGACTGCCTCCAGAAGTTAGATCAGATGGCAAATTGGATTTGGTGCTAGGTCTTTCCCTTTAGGTTTTACCCCAACAATGTTTTCATTAGTTTCGCTCACTCTCGAAATCAAGCATTTTACAGCAGGTTGGAGCAGCCTGTATCTCAGCACAGGAATAAGGTAGGGAAGAATTCTAAGGATCATTTTGACTGCCTCCAGAAGTTAGATCAGATGGCAAATTGGATTTGGTGCTAGGTCTTTCCCTTTAGGTTTTACCCCAACAATGTTTTCATTAGTTTCGCTCACTCTCGAAATCAAGCATTTTACAGCAGGTTGGAGCAGCCTGTATCTCAGCACAGGAATAAGGTAGGGAAGAATTCTAAGGATCATTTTGACTGCCTCCAGAAGTTAGATCAGATGGCAAATTGGATTTGGTGCTAGGTCTTTCCCTTTAGGTTTTACCCCAACAATGTTTTCATTAGTTTCGCTCACTCTCGAAATCAAGCATTTTACAGCAGGTTGGAGCAGCCTGTATCTCAGCACAGGAATAAGGTAGGGAAGAATTCTAAGGATCATTTTGACTGCCTCCAGAAGTTAGATCAGATGGCAAATTGGATTTGGTGCTAGGTCTTTCCCTTTAGGTTTTACCCCAACAATGTTTTCATTAGTTTCGCTCACTCTCGAAATCAAGCATTTTACAGCAGGTTGGAGCAGCCTGTATCTCAGCACAGGAATAAGGTAGGGAAGAATTCTAAGGATCATTTTGACTGCCTCCAGAAGTTAGATCAGATGGCAAATTGGATTTGGTGCTAGGTCTTTCCCTTTAGGTTTTACCCCAACAATGTTTTCATTAGTTTCGCTCACTCTCGAAATCAAGCATTTTACAGCAGGTTGGAGCAGCCTGTATCTCAGCACAGGAATAAGGTAGGGAAGAATTCTAAGGATCATTTTGACTGCCTCCAGAAGTTAGATCAGATGGCAAATTGGATTTGGTGCTAGGTCTTTCCCTTTAGGTTTTACCCCAACAATGTTTTCATTAGTTTCGCTCACTCTCGAAATCAAGCATTTTACAGCAGGTTGGAGCAGCCTGTATCTCAGCACAGGAATAAGGTAGGGAAGAATTCTAAGGCTCATTTTGACTGCCTCCAGAAGTTAGATCAGATGGCAAATTGGATTTGGTGCTAGGTCTTTCCCTTTAGGTTTTACCCCAACAATGTTTTCATTAGTTTCGCTCACTCTCGAAATCAAGCATTTTACAGCAGGTTGGAGCAGCCTGTATCTCAGCACAGGAATAAGGTAGGGAAGAATTCTAAGGCTCATTTTGACTGCCTCCAGAAGTTAGATCAGATGGCAAATTGGATTTGGTGCTAGGTCTTTCCCTTTAGGTTTTACCCCAACAATGTTTTCATTAGTTTCGCTCACTCTCGAAATCAAGCATTTTACAGCAGGTTGGAGCAGCCTGTATCTCAGCACAGGAATAAGGTAGGGAAGAATTCTAAGGATCATTTTGACTGCCTCCAGAAGTTAGATCAGATGGCAAATTGGATTTGGTGCTAGGTCTTTCCCTTTAGGTTTTACCCCAACAATGTTTTCATTAGTTTCGCTCACTCTCGAAATCAAGCATTTTACAGCAGGTTGGAGCAGCCTGTATCTCAGCACAGGAATAAGGTAGGGAAGAATTCTAAGGCTCATTTTGACTGCCTCCAGAAGTTAGATCAGATGGCAAATTGGATTTGGTGCTAGGTCTTTCCCTTTAGGTTTTACCCCAACAATGTTTTCATTAGTTTCGCTCACTCTCGAAATCAAGCATTTTACAGCAGGTTGGAGCAGCCTGTATCTCAGCACAGGAATAAGGTAGGGAAGAATTCTAAGGCTCATTTTGACTGCCTCCAGAAGTTAGATCAGATGGCAAATTGGATTTGGTGCTAGGTCTTTCCCTTTAGGTTTTACCCCAACAATGTTTTCATTAGTTTCGCTCACTCTCGAAATCAAGCATTTTACAGCAGGTTGGAGCAGCCTGTATCTCAGCACAGGAATAAGGTAGGGAAGAATTCTAAGGATCATTTTGACTGCCTCCAGAAGTTAGATCAGATGGCAAATTGGATTTGGTGCTAGGTCTTTCCCTTTAGGTTTTACCCCAACAATGTTTTCATTAGTTTCGCTCACTCTCGAAATCAAGCATTTTACAGCAGGTTGGAGCAGCCTGTATCTCAGCACAGGAATAAGGTAGGGAAGAATTCTAAGGCTCATTTTGACTGCCTCCAGAAGTTAGATCAGATGGCAAATTGGATTTGGTGCTAGGTCTTTCCCTTTAGGTTTTACCCCAACAATGTTTTCATTAGTTTCGCTCACTCTCGAAATCAAGCATTTTACAGCAGGTTGGAGCAGCCTGTATCTCAGCACAGGAATAAGGTAGGGAAGAATTCTAAGGCTCATTTTGACTGCCTCCAGAAGTTAGATCAGATGGCAAATTGGATTTGGTGCTAGGTCTTTCCCTTTAGGTTTTACCCCAACAATGTTTTCATTAGTTTCGCTCACTCTCGAAATCAAGCATTTTACAGCAGGTTGGAGCAGCCTGTATCTCAGCACAGGAATAAGGTAGGGAAGAATTCTAAGGATCATTTTGACTGCCTCCAGAAGTTAGATCAGATGGCAAATTGGATTTGGTGCTAGGTCTTTCCCTTTAGGTTTTACCCCAACAATGTTTTCATTAGTTTCGCTCACTCTCGAAATCAAGCATTTTACAGCAGGTTGGAGCAGCCTGTATCTCAGCACAGGAATAAGGTAGGGAAGAATTCTAAGGATCATTTTGACTGCCTCCAGAAGTTAGATCAGATGGCAAATTGGATTTGGTGCTAGGTCTTTCCCTTTAGGTTTTACCCCAACAATGTTTTCATTAGTTTCGCTCACTCTCGAAATCAAGCATTTTACAGCAGGTTGGAGCAGCCTGTATCTCAGCACAGGAATAAGGTAGGGAAGAATTCAAATGCTCATTTTGACTGCCTCCAGAAGTTAGATCAGATGGCAAATTGGATTTGGTGCTAGGTCTTTCCCTTTAGGTTTTACCCCAACAATGTTTTCATTAGTTTCGCTCACTCTCGAAATCAAGCATTTTACAGCAGGTTGGAGCAGCCTGTATCTCAGCACAGGAATAAGGTAGGGAAGAATTCTAAGGATCATTTTGACTGCCTCCAGAAGTTAGATCAGATGGCAAATTGGATTTGGTGCTAGGTCTTTCCCTTTAGGTTTTACCCCAACAATGTTTTCATTAGTTTCGCTCACTCTCGAAATCAAGCATTTTACAGCAGGTTGGAGCAGCCTGTATCTCAGCACAGGAATAAGGTAGGGAAGAATTCAAATGCTCATTTTGACTGCCTCCAGAAGTTAGATCAGATGGCAAATTGGATTTGGTGCTAGGTCTTTCCCTTTAGGTTTTACCCCAACAATGTTTTCATTAGTTTCGCTCACTCTCGAAATCAAGCATTTTACAGCAGGTTGGAGCAGCCTGTATCTCAGCACAGGAATAAGGTAGGGAAGAATTCTAAGGATCATTTTGACTGCCTCCAGAAGTTAGATCAGATGGCAAATTGGATTTGGTGCTAGGTCTTTCCCTTTAGGTTTTACCCCAACAATGTTTTCATTAGTTTAGCTCACTCTCGAAATCAAGCATTTTACAGCAGGTTGGAGCAGCCTGTATCTCAGCACAGGAATAAGGTAGGGAAGAATTCTAAGGATCATTTTGACTGCCTCCAGAAGTTAGATCAGATGGCAAATTGGATTTGGTGCTAGGTCTTTCCCTTTAGGTTTTACCCCAACAATGTTTTCATTAGTTTCGCTCACTCTCGAAATCAAGCATTTTACAGCAGGTTGGAGCAGCCTGTATCTCAGCACAGGAATAAGGTAGGGAAGAATTCTAAGGATCATTTTGACTGCCTCCAGAAGTTAGATCAGATGGCAAATTGGATTTGGTGCTAGGTCTTTCCCTTTAGGTTTTACCCCAACAATGTTTTCATTAGTTTCGCTCACTCTCGAAATCAAGCATTTTACAGCAGGTTGGAGCAGCCTGTATCTCAGCACAGGAATAAGGTAGGGAAGAATTCTAAGGATCATTTTGACTGCCTCCAGAAGTTAGATCAGATGGCAAATTGGATTTGGTGCTAGGTCTTTCCCTTTAGGTTTTACCCCAACAATGTTTTCATTAGTTTCGCTCACTCTCGAAATCAAGCATTTTACAGCAGGTTGGAGCAGCCTGTATCTCAGCACAGGAATAAGGTAGGGAAGAATTCTAAGGATCATTTTGACTGCCTCCAGAAGTTAGATCAGATGGCAAATTGGATTTGGTGCTAGGTCTTTCCCTTTAGGTTTTACCCCAACAATGTTTTCATTAGTTTCGCTCACTCTCGAAATCAAGCATTTTACAGCAGGTTGGAGCAGCCTGTATCTCAGCACAGGAATAAGGTAGGGAAGAATTCTAAGGCTCATTTTGACTGCCTCCAGAAGTTAGATCAGATGGCAAATTGGATTTGGTGCTAGGTCTTTCCCTTTAGGTTTTACCCCAACAATGTTTTCATTAGTTTCGCTCACTCTCGAAATCAAGCATTTTACAGCAGGTTGGAGCAGCCTGTATCTCAGCACAGGAATAAGGTAGGGAAGAATTCTAAGGATCATTTTGACTGCCTCCAGAAGTTAGATCAGATGGCAAATTGGATTTGGTGCTAGGTCTTTCCCTTTAGGTTTTACCCCAACAATGTTTTCATTAGTTTCGCTCACTCTCGAAATCAAGCATTTTACAGCAGGTTGGAGCAGCCTGTATCTCAGCACAGGAATAAGGTAGGGAAGAATTCTAAGGATCATTTTGACTGCCTCCAGAAGTTAGATCAGATGGCAAATTGGATTTGGTGCTAGGTCTTTCCCTTTAGGTTTTACCCCAACAATGTTTTCATTAGTTTCGCTCACTCTCGAAATCAAGCATTTTACAGCAGGTTGGAGCAGCCTGTATCTCAGCACAGGAATAAGGTAGGGAAGAATTCAAATGCTCATTTTGACTGCCTCCAGAAGTTAGATCAGATGGCAAATTGGATTTGGTGCTAGGTCTTTCCCTTTAGATTATACCCCAACAATGTTTTCATTAGTTTCGCTCACTCTCGAAATCAAGCATTTTACAGCAGGTTGGAGCAGCCTGTATCTCAGCACAGGAATAAGGTAGGGAAGAATTCTAAGGATCATTTTGACTGCCTCCAGAAGTTAGATCAGATGGCAAATTGGATTTGGTGCTAGGTCTTTCCCTTTAGGTTTTACCCCAACAATGTTTTCATTAGTTTCGCTCACTCTCGAAATCAAGCATTTTACAGCAGGTTGGAGCAGCCTGTATCTCAGCACAGGAATAAGGTAGGGAAGAATTCTAAGGATCATTTTGACTGCCTCCAGAAGTTAGATCAGATGGCAAATTGGATTTGGTGCTAGGTCTTTCCCTTTAGGTTTTACCCCAACAATGTTTTCATTAGTTTCGCTCACTCTCGAAATCAAGCATTTTACAGCAGGTTGGAGCAGCCTGTATCTCAGCACAGGAATAAGGTAGGGAAGAATTCAAATACTCATTTTGACTGCCTCCAGAAGTTAGATCAGATGGCCAATGCAATTTGGTGCTAGGCCTTTCCCTTTAGGTTTTACCCCAACAATGTTTTCATTAGTTTCGCTCACTCTCGAAATCAAGCATTTTACAGCAGGTTGGAGCAGCCTGTATCTCAGCACAGGAATAAGGTAGGGAAGAATTCTAAGGCTCATTTTGACTGCCTCCAGAAGTTAGATCAGATGGCAAATTGGATTTGGTGCTAGGTCTTTCCCTTTAGGTTTTACCCCAACAATTTTTTCATTAGTTTCGCTCACTCTCGAAATCAAGCATTTTACAGCAGGTTGGAGCAGCCTGTATCTCAGCACAGGAATAAGGTAGGGAAGAATTCTAAGGATCATTTTGACTGCCTCCAGAAGTTAGATCAGATGGCAAATTGGATTTGGTG
The DNA here is from genome assembly GCF_026170545.1 of Melanerpes formicivorus. Taxonomy (NCBI): domain Eukaryota; kingdom Metazoa; phylum Chordata; class Aves; order Piciformes; family Picidae; genus Melanerpes; species Melanerpes formicivorus. Next base: position 3,881 of record NW_027144643.1, on the reverse strand, counting down.
CTAGGTCTTTCCCTTTAGGTTTTACCCCAACAATGTTTTCATTAGTTTCGCTCACTCTCGAAATCAAGCATTTTACAGCAGGTTGGAGCAGCCTGTATCTCAGCACAGGAATAAGGTAGGGAAGAATTCTAAGGATCATTTTGACTGCCTCCAGAAGTTAGATCAGATGGCAAATTGGATTTGGTGCTAGGTCTTTCCCTTTAGGTTTTACCCCAACAATGTTTTCATTAGTTTCGCTCACTCTCGAAATCAAGCATTTTACAGCAGGTTGGAGCAGCCTGTATCTCAGCACAGGAATAAGGTAGGGAAGAATTCTAAGGATCATTTTGACTGCCTCCAGAAGTTAGATCAGATGGCAAATTGGATTTGGTGCTAGGTCTTTCCCTTTAGGTTTTACCCCAACAATGTTTTCATTAGTTTCGCTCACTCTCGAAATCAAGCATTTTACAGCAGGTTGGAGCAGCCTGTATCTCAGCACAGGAATAAGGTAGGGAAGAATTCTAAGGCTCATTTTGACTGCCTCCAGAAGTTAGATCAGATGGCAAATTGGATTTGGTGCTAGGTCTTTCCCTTTAGGTTTTACCCCAACAATGTTTTCATTAGTTTCGCTCACTCTCGAAATCAAGCATTTTACAGCAGGTTGGAGCAGCCTGTATCTCAGCACAGGAATAAGGTAGGGAAGAATTCTAAGGATCATTTTGACTGCCTCCAGAAGTTAGATCAGATGGCAAATTGGATTTGGTGCTAGGTCTTTCCCTTTAGGTTTTACCCCAACAATGTTTTCATTAGTTTCGCTCACTCTCGAAATCAAGCATTTTACAGCAGGTTGGAGCAGCCTGTATCTCAGCACAGGAATAAGGTAGGGAAGAATTCTAAGGATCATTTTGACTGCCTCCAGAAGTTAGATCAGATGGCAAATTGGATTTGGTGCTAGGTCTTTCCCTTTAGGTTTTACCCCAACAATGTTTTCATTAGTTTCGCTCACTCTCGAAATCAAGCATTTTACAGCAGGTTGGAGCAGCCTGTATCTCAGCACAGGAATAAGGTAGGGAAGAATTCAAATGCTCATTTTGACTGCCTCCAGAAGTTAGATCAGATGGCAAATTGGATTTGGTGCTAGGTCTTTCCCTTTAGATTATACCCCAACAATGTTTTCATTAGTTTCGCTCACTCTCGAAATCAAGCATTTTACAGCAGGTTGGAGCAGCCTGTATCTCAGCACAGGAATAAGGTAGGGAAGAATTCTAAGGATCATTTTGACTGCCTCCAGAAGTTAGATCAGATGGCAAATTGGATTTGGTGCTAGGTCTTTCCCTTTAGGTTTTACCCCAACAATGTTTTCATTAGTTTCGCTCACTCTCGAAATCAAGCATTTTACAGCAGGTTGGAGCAGCCTGTATCTCAGCACAGGAATAAGGTAGGGAAGAATTCTAAGGATCATTTTGACTGCCTCCAGAAGTTAGATCAGATGGCAAATTGGATTTGGTGCTAGGTCTTTCCCTTTAGGTTTTACCCCAACAATGTTTTCATTAGTTTCGCTCACTCTCGAAATCAAGCATTTTACAGCAGGATGGAGCAGCCTGTATCTCAGCACAGGAATAAGGTAGGGAAGAATTCAAATACTCATTTTGACTGCCTCCAGAAGTTAGATCAGATGGCCAATGCAATTTGGTGCTAGGCCTTTCCCTTTAGGTTTTACCCCAACAATGTTTTCATTAGTTTCGCTCACTCTCGAAATCAAGCATTTTACAGCAGGTTGGAGCAGCCTGTATCTCAGCACAGGAATAAGGTAGGGAAGAATTCTAAGGCTCATTTTGACTGCCTCCAGAAGTTAGATCAGATGGCAAATTGGATTTGGTGCTAGGTCTTTCCCTTTAGGTTTTACCCCAACAATGTTTTCATTAGTTTCGCTCACTCTCGAAATCAAGCATTTTACAGCAGGTTGGAGCAGCCTGTATCTCAGCACAGGAATAAGGTAGGGAAGAATTCTAAGGATCATTTTGACTGCCTCCAGAAGTTAGATCAGATGGCAAATTGGATTTGGTGCTAGGTCTTTCCCTTTAGGTTTTACCCCAACAATGTTTTCATTAGTTTCGCTCACTCTCGAAATCAAGCATTTTACAGCAGGTTGGAGCAGCCTGTATCTCAGCACAGGAATAAGGTAGGGAAGAATTCTAAGGCTCATTTTGACTGCCTCCAGAAGTTAGATCAGATGGCAAATTGGATTTGGTGCTAGGTCTTTCCCTTTAGGTTTTACCCCAACAATGTTTTCATTAGTTTCGCTCACTCTCGAAATCAAGCATTTTACAGCAGGTTGGAGCAGCCTGTATCTCAGCACAGGAATAAGGTAGGGAAGAATTCTAAGGCTCATTTTGACTGCCTCCAGAAGTTAGATCAGATGGCAAATTGGATTTGGTGCTAGGTCTTTCCCTTTAGGTTTTACCCCAACAATGTTTTCATTAGTTTCGCTCACTCTCGAAATCAAGCATTTTACAGCAGGTTGGAGCAGCCTGTATCTCAGCACAGGAATAAGGTAGGGAAGAATTCTAAGGATCATTTTGACTGCCTCCAGAAGTTAGATCAGATGGCAAATTGGATTTGGTGCTAGGTCTTTCCCTTTAGGTTTTACCCCAACAATGTTTTCATTAGTTTCGCTCACTCTCGAAATCAAGCATTTTACAGCAGGTTGGAGCAGCCTGTATCTCAGCACAGGAATAAGGTAGGGAAGAATTCTAAGGATCATTTTGACTGCCTCCAGAAGTTAGATCAGATGGCAAATTGGATTTGGTGCTAGGTCTTTCCCTTTAGGTTTTACCCCAACAATGTTTTCATTAGTTTCGCTCACTCTCGAAATCAAGCATTTTACAGCAGGTTGGAGCAGCCTGTATCTCAGCACAGGAATAAGGTAGGGAAGAATTCAAATGCTCATTTTGACTGCCTCCAGAAGTTAGATCAGATGGCAAATTGGATTTGGTGCTAGGTCTTTCCCTTTAGGTTTTACCCCAACAATGTTTTCATTAGTTTCGCTCACTCTCGAAATCAAGCATTTTACAGCAGGTTGGAGCAGCCTGTATCTCAGCACAGGAATAAGGTAGGGAAGAATTCTAAGGCTCATTTTGACTGCCTCCAGAAGTTAGATCAGATGGCAAATTGGATTTGGTGCTAGGTCTTTCCCTTTAGGTTTTACCCCAACAATGTTTTCATTAGTTTCGCTCACTCTCGAAATCAAGCATTTTACAGCAGGTTGGAGCAGCCTGTATCTCAGCACAGGAATAAGGTAGGGAAGAATTCTAAGGCTCATTTTGACTGCCTCCAGAAGTTAGATCAGATGGCAAATTGGATTTGGTGCTAGGTCTTTCCCTTTAGGTTTTACCCCAACAATGTTTTCATTAGTTTCGCTCACTCTCGAAATCAAGCATTTTACAGCAGGTTGGAGCAGCCTGTATCTCAGCACAGGAATAAGGTAGGGAAGAATTCTAAGGATCATTTTGACTGCCTCCAGAAGTTAGATCAGATGGCAAATTGGATTTGGTGCTAGGTCTTTCCCTTTAGGTTTTACCCCAACAATGTTTTCATTAGTTTCGCTCACTCTCGAAATCAAGCATTTTACAGCAGGTTGGAGCAGCCTGTATCTCAGCACAGGAATAAGGTAGGGAAGAATTCTAAGGCTCATTTTGACTGCCTCCAGAAGTTAGATCAGATGGCAAATTGGATTTGGTGCTAGGTCTTTCCCTTTAGGTTTTACCCCAACAATGTTTTCATTAGTTTCGCTCACTCTCGAAATCAAGCATTTTACAGCAGGTTGGAGCAGCCTGTATCTCAGCACAGGAATAAGGTAGGGAAGAATTCTAAGGCTCATTTTGACTGCCTCCAGAAGTTAG
>NW_027144642.1:0-34535 GCF_026170545.1 Melanerpes formicivorus | reverse complement strand
CTGGGGCTGGGAAATGGCTGGGGTTGGTGCCGGGGCTGCGGCTGTGGCTTGGTCCAGGGCTGGGGCTGGGCTGGGGCTGGGTCCAGGGCTGGGGCTGGTGCTGGGGCTGGGCTGGGGCAGGGCTGGGGCTGGGGCTGGGGCTGGTGCTGGGGCTGGGCTGGGGGCTGGGGCTGGGGCTGGGGCTGGGCTGGGGCCAGGGCTGGGGCTGGGCTGGGTTCTGGGCTGGGCGGGGGTAGGGCAGGGCTGGGGCTGAGGCCGAGGGTGGGGCTGGGGCTGGGGCTGCGGCAGGGCTGGGGCCGGGGCTGGTGCTGGGCTGGTTTCTGGGCTGGGCAGGGTAGAGCAGGGCTGGGCTGAGGCCGAGGGTGGGGCTGGGGCTGGGGCTGGGGCTGGGGCTGGGCTGGGGCAGGGCTGGGGCTGGGCTGGGACCGGGACTGGGCTGGGGTAGGGCTGGGGATGAGTCTGGGGTGGGGTTGGGTCTGGGGCTGGGGCTGGGCAGGGCTGGGGCCAGGGCTGAGGGTGGGCTGGGGTCAGAGCTGGGGCCGGTCTGTGGCTGGGGCTGGGCTGGGGCAGGGCTTGGGCTGGGGCAGGGCTGGGGCTGGGCTGGGGCTGGTGCTGGGGCTGGGGCTGGGGTTGGGGCTGGGGCCAGGGCTGGGGCTGGGGCAGGGCTGGGTCCAGGGCTGAGGCTGGGCTGGGTACTGGGCTGGGTGGGGGTAGGGCAGGGCTGGGCTGAGGCCGAGGGTGGGGCTGGGGCTGGGGCTGGGCTGGGGCAGGGCAGGGTCTGGGCTGGGACCGGGACTGGGCTGGGTCAGGGCTGGGGCAGGGAAGGGGCTGGGGCCAGGGCTGGGGCAGGGCTGGGGGCCGAGTCTGGGGCCGGGGCTGGGGCCGGGGCTGAGGCAAGGCTGGGGCTGGGGCTGGGGGCCAGGGCTGGGGCTGGGGCTGGGCTCGGTCCCGGGCTGGGGGCTGGGCGGTGGCTGGGGGTGGACTGGGGCAGGGCTGGGACTGGGGGCTGGGCTGGGGCTGGGTTAGGGCTGGGGCTGGGACCAGGACAGGGCTGGGGGAAGGGCATGGGGCAGGGATGGGAGTGGGTCTGGGCAGGGGCCGGTGCTGGCGTCTGGGCTAGGAGCAGGGCTGGGACTGAGGTTGGGGCTGGGGCTGTGGCTGGGGCTGAGGGCAAAGCTGGGGCCGGGGCTGGTGCTGGACTGGGTTCTGGGCTGGCTGGGGTAGGGCAGGGCTGGGCTGAGGCCGAGGGTGGGGCTGGGGCTGGGGCTGGGCTGGGGCAGGGCTGGGGCAGGGCTGGGACCAGGACAGGGCTGGGGAAGCGCTGGGGCCGAGTCTGGGGGCTGGACTGGGTTCTGGGCTGGGCTGGGGTAGGGCAGGGCTGGACAGAGGCCGAGGGTGGGGCCGGGGCTGGGGCAGGGCTGGGGCAGGGCTGGAACTGGGGCTGTGCTGGGGCCAAGGTTGGGGCCGGGGCTGGGGCTGGGGCTGAGGGCTGGGCTGGACTAGGGCTGAGGGTGGGGCTGGGGCTGGGGCGGGGGGCTGCGGACAGGGCTGGGGCCTGGCTGGGGCTGGGCTGAGGGCAGGGCTGGGGTCAGGGCTGGAACCAAGTCTAGGGCAGGGCTGGGGCTGGGCCTGGGGCCGGGGGCTGTGGCAGGACTGGGGCTGGGGCTGGGCTGGGGCTGGGCTGCGGCTGGGGCTGGGGGAAAGGATGGGGCTGAGTCTGGGTTTGGGGCTGGGCCAAGGATGGGGCCAGGGCTGGGGCTGGGGCTGGGCTACAGGCTGGAGGCTGGGCTGGGGCTGAGGCAGGGCTGGGGCAGGGCTGGGGCTGTGGCAGGGCTGGGGCCAGGGCTGAGGCTGGGCTAGGGTCTGGGCTGGGGCCTGGGACAGCGCTGGGCCCGAGGGCTGGGGCAGGGCTGGGGTAGGGCTGGAGCCGGGGCTGGGAGCAGGGCTGGGCTTGGGCGGGGGACTGGAGCCGGGGCTGAGGCTGGGCTAGGGGCTGGGCTGGGGCCAGTGTTGCGACTGGGGCTGGGGCTGGGGCTGGGGCCAGGGCTGGGGCAGGAGTGGGGCTGGGGCAGGGCTGGGGTTGAGGGTGGGCCTGGACTGGGTTCTGGGCTGGGCCTGGGGCAGGGCTGGGCCCGTGGCTGGGGCAGGGCTGTGGCCGGCGCTGGTGTCGGGGGCTGGGGTAGGGCTGGGAGTGAGGTTGGGGCCGGGGCTGGGGCTGGGGCTGGGGCTGGGGCTGACGGCAGGGCTGGGTTAGGGCTGGGGCTGGGGAAGGGCTGGGGCTGGGCTGTGGGCAGGGCTGGGCAGGGCTGGGGCTGGGGCTGGGGCTGGGGGCTGGGTCCAGGGCTGGGGCTGGGGAAGGGCTGGGGCTGGGCTGTGGGCAGGGCTGGGGCAGGGCTGGGCTGGGTCCAGGGCTGGGGCTGGGTTGTGGCTGGGGCTGGGCTGGGGCAGGGCTGGGGCTGGGGCTGGGGCTGGGGGCTGGTGCTGGGGCTGGGCTGGGGCTGGGGCTGGGGCCAGGGCTGGGGCTGGGGCTGGGGCTGGGCTGGGGCCAGGGCTGGGGCTGGGCTGGGTTCTGGGCTGGGCGGGGGTAGGGCAGGGCTGGGCTGAGGCCGAGGGTGGGGCTGGGGGCTGGGGCTGCGGCAGGGCTGGGGCCGGGGGCTGGTGCTGGGCTGGTTTCTGGGCTGGGCGGGGGGTTACAGCAGGGCTGGGCTGAGGCCGAGGGTGGGGCTGGGGCTGGGGCTGGGGCTGGGGCTGGGCTGGGGCAGGGCTGGGGCTGGGGCTGGGACCGGGACTGGGCTGGGGTAGGGCTGGGGATGAGTCTGGGGTGGGGTTGGGGCTGGGGGCTGGGGCTGGGGCAGGGCTGGGGCCAGGGCTGAGGGTGGGCTGGGGTCAGAGCTGGGGCCGGGTCTGTGGCTGGGGCTGGGCTGGGGCAGGGCTTGGGCTGGGGCAGGGCTGGGGGCTGGGCTGGGGCTGGTGCTGGGGCTGGTGCTGGGGTTGGGGCTGGGGCCAGGGCTGGGGCTGGGGCAGGGCTGGGTCCAGGGCTGAGGCTGGGCTGGGTACTGGGCTGGGTGGGGGTAGGGCAGGGCTGGGCTGAGGCCGAGGGTGGGGCTGGGGCTGGGGCTGGGGCTGGGCTGGGGCAGGGCAGGGTCTGGGCTGGGACCGGGACTGGGCTGGGGCAGGGCTGGGGCAGGGAAGGGGCTGGGGCCAGGGCTGGGGCAGGGCTGGGGCCGAGTCTGGGGCCGGGGCTGGGGCCGGGGCTGAGGCAAGGCTGGGGCTGGGGCTGGGGCCAGGGCTGGGGCTGGGGCTGGGCTCGGTCCCGGGGCTGGGGCTGGGCGGTGGCTGGGGGTGGACTGGGGCAAGGGCTGGGACTGGGGCTGGGCTGGGGCTGGGTTAGGGCTGGGGCTGGGACCAGGACAGGGCTGGGGAAGGGCATGGGGCAGGGATGGGAGTGGGTCTGGGCAGGGGGCCGGTGCTGGCGTCTGGGCTAGGAGCAGGGCTGGGACTGAGGTTGGGGCTGGGGCTGTGGCTGGGGCTGAGGGCAAAGCTGGGGCCGGGGCTGGTGCTGGACTGGGTTCTGGGCTGGGCTGGGGTAGGGCAGGGCTGGGCTGAGGCCGAGGGTGGGGCTGGGGCTGGGGCTGGGCTGGGGCAGGGCTGGGGCAGGGCTGGGACCAGGACAGGGCTGGGGAAGGGCTGGGGCCGAGTCTGGGGCTGGACTGGGTTCTGGGCTGGGCTGGGGGTAGGGCAGGGCTGGGCTGAGGCCGAGGGTGGGGCCGGGGCTGGGGCAGGCTGGGGCAGGGCTGGAACTGGGGCTGTGCTGGGGCCAAGGTTGGGGCCGGGGCTGGGGCTGGGGCTGAGGGCTGGGCTGGACTAGGGCTGAGGGTGGAGCTGGGGCTGGGGCTGCGGCAGGGCTGGGGCCAGGGCTGGTGCTGGGCTGGGTTCTGGGCTGGGCTGGGGTTAGGCAGGGCTGGGCTGAGGCCGAGGGTGGGGCTGGGGCTGGGGCGGGGGCTGCGGACAGGGCTGGGGCCTGGCTGGGGCTGGGCTGAGGGCAGGGCTGGGGTCAGGGCTGGAACCAAGTCTAGGGCAGGGCTGGGGCTGGGCCTGGGGCCGGGCTGTGGCAGGACTGGGGCTGGGGCTGGGCTGGGGCTGGGCTGCGGCTGGGGCTGGGGGAAAGGATGGGGCTGAGTCTGGGTTTGGGGCTGGGCCAAGGATGGGGCCAGGGCTGGGGCTGGGGCTGGGCTACAGGCTGGAGGCTGGGCTGGGGCTGAGGCAGGGCTGGGGCAGGGCTGGGGGCTGTGGCAGGGCTGGGGCCAGGGCTGAGGCTGGGCTAGGGTCTGGGCTGGGCCTGGGACAGCGCTGGGCCCGAGGCTGGGGCAGGGCTGGGGTAGGGCTGGAGCCGGGGCTGGGAGCAGGGCTGGGCTTGGGCGGGGGACTGGAGCCGGGGCTGAGGCTGGGCTAGGGGCTGGGCTGGGGGCCAGTGTTGCGACTGGGGCTGGGGCTGGGGCTGGGGCCAGGGCTGGGGCAGGAGTGGGGCTGGGGCAGGGCTGGGGTTGAGGGTGGGCCTGGACTGGGTTCTGGGCTGGGCCTGGGGCAGGGCTGGGCCCGTGGCTGGGGCAGGGCTGTGGCCGGCGCTGGTGTCGGGGCTGGGGTAGGGCTGGGAGTGAGGTTGGGGCCGGGGCTGGGGCTGGGGCTGGGGCTGGGGCTGACGGCAGGGCTGGGTTAGGGCTGGGGCTGGGGAAGGGCTGGGGCTGGGCTGTGGGCAGGGCTGGGCAGGGCTGGGGCTGGGGCTGGGGCTGGGGCTGGGTCAGGGCTGGGGCTGGGGAAGGGCTGGGGCTGGGCTGTGGGCAGGGCTGGGGCAGGGCTGGGCTGGGTCCAGGGCTGGGGCTGGGTTGTGGCTGGGGCTGGGCTGGGGCAGGGCTGGGGCTGGGGCTGTGGCTGGGGCTGGGCTGGGGCTGAGGTTGGGGCTGGGGCTGGGGCTGAGGGCTGGGCTGGACTAGGGCTGAGGGTGGGGCTGGGGCTGGGGCTGCGGCAGGGCTGGGGCCGGGGCTGAGGCAAGGCTGGGGCTGGGGCTGGGGCCAGGGTTGGGGCTGGGGCTGGGCTCGGTCCAGGGCTGGGGCTGGGCGGTGGCTGGGGGTGGACTGGGGCAGGGCTGGGACTGGGGGCTGGGCTGGGGCTGGGTTAGGGCTGGGGCTGGGACCAGGACAGGGCTGGGGAAGGGCATGGGGCAGGGATGGGAGTGGGTCTGGGCAGGGGCCGGTGCTGGCGTCTGGGCTAGGAGCAGGGGCTGGGACTGAGGTTGGGGCTGGGCTGTGGCTGGGGCTGAGGGCAAAGCTGGGGCCGGGGCTGGTGCTGGACTGGGTTCTGGGCTGGGCTGGGGTAGGGCAGGGCTGGGCTGAGGCCGAGGGGTGGGGCTGGGGCTGGGGCTGGGCTGGGGCAGGGCTGGGGCTGGGCTGGGACCAGGACAGGGCTGGGGAAGGGCTGGGGCCGAGTCTGGGGCTGGACTGGGTTCTGGGCTGGGCTGGGGTAGGGCAGGGCTGGACAGAGGCCGAGGGTGGGGCCGGGGGCTGGGGCAGGGCTGGGGCAGGGCTGGAACTGGGGCTGTGCTGGGGCCAAGGTTGGGGCCGGGGCTGGGGCTGGGGCTGAGGGCTGGGCTGGACTAGGGCTGTGGGTGGGGCTGGGGCTGGGGCTGCGGCAGGGCTGGGGCCGGGGCTGGTGCTGGGCTGGGTTCTGGGCTGGGCTGGGGTTAGGCAGGGGCTGGGCTGAGGCCGAGGGTGGGGCTGGGGCTGGGGCGGGGGCTGCGGACAGGGCTGGGGCCTGGCTGGGGCTGGGCTGAGGGCAGGGCTGGGGTCAGGGCTGGAACCAAGTCTAGGGCAGGGCTGGGGCTGGGCCTGGGGCCGGGGGCTGTGGCAGGACTGGGGCTGGGGCTGGGCTGGGGCTGGGCTGCGGCTGGGGCTGGGGGAAAGGATGGGGTTGAGTCTGGGTTTGGGGCTGGGCCAAGGATGGGGCCAGGGCTGGGGCTGGGGCTGGGCTACAGGCTGGAGGCTGGGCTGGGGCTGAGGCAGGGCTGGGGCAGGGCTGGGGCTGTGGCAGGGCTGGGGCCAGGGCTGAGGCTGGGGCTAGGGTCTGGGCTGGGCCTGGGACAGCGCTGGGCCCGAGGCTGGGGCAGGGCTGGGGTAGGGCTGGAGCCGGGGCTGGGAGCAGGGCTGGGCTTGGGCGGGGACTGGAGCCGGGGCTGAGGCTGGGCTAGGGGCTGGGCTGGGGCCAGTGTTGCGACTGGGGCTGGGGCTGGGGCTGGGGCCAGGGCTGGGGGCAGGAGTGGGGCTGGGCAGGGCTGGGGGTTGAGGGTGGGCCTGGACTGGGTTCTGGGCTGGGCCTGGGGCAGGGCTGGGCCCGTGGCTGGGGCAGGGCTGTGGCCGGCGCTGGTGGTCGGGGCTGGGGTAGGGCTGGGAGTGAGGTTGGGGGCCGGGGCTGGGGCTGGGGCTGGGGCTGGGGCTGACGGCAGGGCTGGGTTAGGGCTGGGGCTGGGGAAGGGCTGGGGCTGGGCTGTGGGCAGGGCTGGGCAGGGCTGGGCTGGGGCTGGGGCTGGGGAAGGGCTGGGGCTGGGCTGTGGGCAGGGCTGGGCAGGGCTGGGCTGGGGGCTGGGGCAGGGGCTGGGTCCAGGGCTGGGGCTGGGGGAAGGGCTGGGGCTGGGCTGTGGGCAGGGCTGGGGCAGGGCTGGGCTGGGTCCAGGGCTGGGGCTGGGTTGTGGCTGGGGCTGGGCTGGGGCAGGGCTGGGGCTGGGGGCTGTGGCTGGGGCTGGGCTGGGGCCGAGGTTGGGGCTGGGGCTGGGGCTGGGGCTGAGGGCTGGGCTGGACTAGGGCTGAGGGTGGGGCTGGGGCTGGGGCTGCGGCAGGGCTGGGGCCGGGGCTGGTGCTGGGCTGGGTTCTGGGCTGGGCTGGGGTTAGGCAGGGCTGGGCTGAGGCCGAGGGTGGGGCTGGGGCTGGGGCGGGGGCTGCGGACAGGACTGGGGCCTGGACTGGGGCAGGGCTGAGGGCAGGGCTGGGGGTCAGGGCTGGAACCAAGTCTAGGGCAGGGCTGGGGGCTGGGGCTGGGGCCAGGGCTGGGGCAGGACTGGGGCTGGGAAATGGCTGGGGGTTGGGGCCGGGGCTGCGGCTGTGGCTTGGTCCAGGGCTGGGGCTGAGCTGGGGCTGGGTCCAGAGCTGGGGCTGGTGCTGGGGCTGGGCTGGGGCAGGGCTGGGGTTAGGCAGGGCTGGGCTGAGGCCGAGGGTGGGGCTGGGGCTGGGGCGGGGGCTGCGGACAGGACTGGGGCCTGGCTGGGGCAGGGCTGAGGGCAGGGCTGGGGTCAGGGCTGGAACCAAGTCTAGGGCAGGGCTGGGGCTGGGGCTGGGGCCAGGGCTGGGGCAGGACTGGGGCTGGGAAATGGCTGGGGTTGGGGCCGGGGCTGCGGCTGTGGCTTGGTCCAGGGCTGGGGCTGAGCTGGGGCTGGGTCCAGAGCTGGGGCTGGTGCTGGGGCTGGGCTGGGGCAGGGCTGGGGCTGAGGCTGGGGCTGGTGCTGGGGCTGGGCTGGGGCTGGGGCTGGGGCCAGGGCTGGGGCTGGGGCTGGGGCTGGGGCTGGGCTGGGGCCAGGGCTGGGGCTGGGCTGGGTTCTGGGCTGGGGCGGGGGTAGGGCAGGGCTGGGCTGAGGCCGAGGGTGGGGCTGGGGCTGGGGCTGCGGCAGGGCTGGGGCTGGGGCTGGTGCTGGGCTGGTTTCTGGGCTGGGTGGGGGTAGAGCAGGGCTGGGGCTGAGGCCGAGGGTGGGGCTGGGGCTGGGGCTGGGGCTGGTGCTGGGCTGGGTTCTGGGCTGGGCTGGGGTTAGGCAGGGCTGGGCTGGGGTTAGGCAGGGCTGGGCTGAGGCCGAGGGTGGGGCTGGGGCTGGGGCGGGGGGCTGCGGACAGGGCTGGGGCCTGGCTGGGGGCAGGGCTGAGGGCAGGGCTGGGGTCAGGGCTGGAACCAAGTCTAGGGCAGGGCTGGGGCTGGGGCTGTGGCCGGGGCTGGGGCAGGGCTGGGTTCTGGGCTGGGCGGGGGTAGGGCAGGGGCTGGGCTGAGGCCGAGGGTGGGGCTGGGGCTGGGGCTGGTGCTGGGCTGGTTTCTGGGCTGGGCGGGGGGTAGAGCAGGGCTGGGGCTGAGGCCGAGGGTGGGGCTGGGGCTGGGGCTGGGGCTGGGGCTGGGGCTGGGCTGGGGCAGGGAAGGGGCTGGGGCCAGGGCTGGGGCAGGGCTGGGGCCGAGTCTGGGGCCGGGGCTGGGGCCGGGGCTGAGGCAAGGCTGGGGCTGGGGCTGGGGCCAGGGCTGGGGCTGGGGCTGGGCTCGGTCCAGGGCTGGGGCTGGGCGGTGGCTGGGGGTGGACTGGGGCAGGGCTGGGACTGGGGGCTGGGCTGGGGCTGGGTTAGGGCTGGGGCTGGGACCAGGACAGGGCTGGGGAAGGGCATGGGGCAGGGATGGGAGTGGGTCTGGGCAGGGGCCGGTGCTGGCGTCTGGGCTAGGAGCAGGGCTGGGACTGAGGTTGGGGCCGGGGCTGGGGCTGGGGCTGGGCTGGGGCCGAGGGTGGAGCTGGGGCTGTGGCTGGGGCTGAGGGCAAAGCTGGGGCCGGGGCTGGTGCTGGACTGGGTTCTGGGCTGGGCTGGGGTAGGGGCAGGGCTGGGCTGAGGCCGAGGGTGGGGCTGGGGCTGGGGCTGGGCTGGGGCAGGGCTGGGGGCTGGGCTGGGACCAGGACAGGGCTGGGGAAGGGCTGGGGCCGAGTCTGGGGCTGGACTGGGTTCTGGGCTGGGCTGGGGTAGGGCAGGGCTGGGACAGAGGCCGAGGGTGGGGCCAGGGCTGGGGCAGGGCTGGGGCCAAGGTTGGGGGCCGGGGCTGGGGCTGGGGCTGAGGGCTGGGCTGGACTAGGGCTGTGGGTGGGGCTGGGGCTGGGGCTGCGGCAGGGCTGGGGCCGGGGCTGGTGCTGGGCTGGGTTCTGGGCTGGGCTGGGGTTAGGCAGGGCTGGGCTGAGGCCGAGGGTGGGGCTGGGGCGGGGGCTGTGGACAGGGCTAGGCCTGGCTGGGGCTGGGCTGAGGGCAGGGCTGGGGTCAGGGCTGGAACCAAGTCTAGGGCAGGGCTGGGGCTGTGTTGGGGCCAGGGCAGGGGCAGGACTCGGGCTGCGGCAGGACTGGAGCTGAGGTTGGGTCTGGACTGGGTTCTGGGCTGGGCCTGGGGCAGGACTGGGTCCGGGGCTGGGGCTGGGGCTAGGGCTGGGGCAGGACTGGGGCTGGGACAGGGCTGGGGCCGGGGCTGGGGCTGGGGCTGGGGCAGGGCTGGGGGCAGGGATGGGAGTGGGGCTGGGCAGGGGCCGGGGCTAGGGCCGGGGCTGGGGCAGGACTGGGGCTGGGGCTGGGGCTGGGGCTGGGGCTGGGCTGGGGCTGGGGCCAGGGCTGGGGCCTGGGCTTAGGCCGAGCGTGGGGCTAGGGCTAGGGGCTGGGGCTGGGCTGGGGCTGAGGGTGGGGCTGGGGCCGGGGCTGGTGCTGGGCTGGGTTCTGGGCTGGGCTGGGGTTAGGCAGGGCTGCGCTGAGGCCGAGGGTGAGGCTGGGGGCTGGGGCAGGGGGCTGCGGACAGGACTGGGGCCTGGCTGGGGCTGGGCTGAGAGCAGGGCTGGGGTCAGGGCTGGAACCAAGTCTAGGGCCGGGGCTGGGCCTGGGGCTGGGGCTGGGACAGGGCTGGGTCCAGGGCTGGGGCTGGGCCTGGTGCTGGGGCAGGACAGGGGCTGGGACAGAGCTGGGGGCCGGGGCTGGGGCTGGGGCTGGGGCTGGGGCAGGGCTGGGGCTGGGGCCGGGGCTGCGGCTGGAGCTTGGTCCAGGGCTGGGGCTGGGGCTGGGGCTGGGGCTGGGCTGGGGCTGGGGCTGAGGCCAGGGCTGGGGCTGGGGCTGGGCTGGGTCCAGGGCTGGGGCTGGGCTGGAGTAGGGCTAGGGCTGAGTCTGGGGTGGGGTTGGGGCTGGGGCTGGGGCTGGGGGCTGAGGGCAGGGCTGGGCTAGGGCTGAGGGTGGGGGATGGGGCTGGGGCTATAGCAGGGCTGGGGCCGGGGCTGGTGCTCGGCTGGGTTCTGGGCTGGGCAGGGGTAGGGGCACGGCTGGCATTAGGCCGAGGGTGGGGCTGGGGCTGGGGGCTGAGGGCAGGGCTGGGCTAGGGCTGAGGGTGGGGCTGGGCTGGGACAGGGCTTTGGATGAGGCTGGGGATGGGGCAGGGGCAGGACTGGGGCTGGGGTAGGGGCTAGGGCCGTGGCTGAGGTTGGGCTGGGGTCAGTGCTGGGGCTGGGCTGTGGCTGTGGCTGGGCTGGGGCTGGTTGGGGCTGAGCTGGGGCTTGGCTAGGGACTGGAGGCTGGGCTTGGGCTAGGGCAGGGCTGGCCTAGGGCTGGGCTGGGGCTTGGGTCCAGGGCTGGGGCTGGGCTGGGGCTGGTGCTGGGGCTGGGCTGGGGCACTGCTGGGGCTGGGGGCCAGGCTGGGGCTGGGGCTGGATGGGTCCAGGGCTGAGGCTGGGCTGGGTTTCTGGGGCTGGGCGGGGGTAGGGCAGGGCTGGGCTGAGGCCGGAGGGTGGGGTTGGGGCTGGGGCTGAGGGCAGGGCTGGGGCAGGGCTGGGGCTGAGGCTGGGGCCGGGGCTGGGGCCGGGGCTGGGGCAGGGCTGGGGCAGGGCTGGAATTGGGGCTGGGGGCTGGGGCCAAGGTTGGGGCTGGGGCTGGGGCTGGGCTGGTGCCGAGGGGTGTGGGCTGGGGCTGTGGCTGGGGTTGGGGACAGGGCTGTGGCCGGGCTGGGGCTGGGGCTGGGCTGAGGGCAGGGGCTGGGTTAGGGCTGTGGCTGTGCAGGGCTGGGCTAGGGCTGGGCTGGGCCTGGGGCAGGGCTGGGTCCGAGGCTGTGGTCCAGGGCTGGGGCTGCGCTGTGGCTGGGGCTGGGCTGGGGCTGCGTTAGGGCTGGGGCTGCGTCCAGGGCAGGGGCTGGGCTGGGGCTGGGGCTGGGCTGGCGCAGGGCTGGGGCTGGGGCTGGAGCTGGGGCTGGGGCTGGGTGAAGGGCAGGGGCTGGGGCTGGGGCTGGGGCCAGGGCTGGGGGCAGGAATTGGGCGGGGGGTTGGGCTGTGGCTGGGGCCGAGGCCTGGGCTGGGCTGGGGTAGGGCTGGAGCCAGAGCTGTGGCCGAGGCTGGGAGCAGGGCTAGGACTGAGGTTGGGGCCGGGGCTGGGGGCTGGGTTGGGGCCGGAGCTGAAGCAGGACTGGGCTGGAGGCTGGGCCTTGGGCTGGGGCTGGGCTGGGGGCAGGGCTGGAGGCTGGGGTGTGAACCAAGTCTAAATCTGGGCAGGGGCTGGGGCAGGACTGGGGCTGGGACAAGTATGGGGCCGGGGCTGGGGCTGGGGCTGGGCTGGGGCAGGGGCTGGGGGGCAGGGATGGGAGTGGGGGCTGGGCAGGGGCCGGGGCTGGGGCAGGACTGGGGCTGGGACAGGGCTGGCGCCGGGGCTGGGGTCGGGGGCTGGGAGCAGGGCTGGGACTGAGGTTGGGGCCGGGGCTGGGGCTGGGGCTAGGCTGGGGCCGAGGTTGGGGCTGGGGCTGGGGCTGGGGCTGAGGTCAGGGCTGGGCCCGAGTCTGGGGCCGGGCTGGAGTAGGGCTGGGGCTGGGGCTGGGCTGGGACAGGGCTGGGGCTGGGGCTGTAACCAAGTCTTGGGCAGGGCTGGGGCTAGGGCTGGGGCCAGGGCTGGGGCAGGACTGGGGCTGGGGCAGGACTGGAGCTGAGGTTGGGCCTGGACTGGGTTCTGGGCTAGGCCTGGGGCAGGGCTGGGCCCGTGGCTGGGGCAGGGCTGGGGTAGGTCTAGGGCTGGGGCTGGGGTTGGGGCTTTGGCAGGGCTGGGCCTGGGCTGAGGGCTGGGTCCAGGGCAGGGGCTGGGGCTGGGCTGGGGCCGAGGGTGGGGCTGGGCTGGGGTCTGGGCTGGGCCTGGGGCAGGGCTGGTCCTGGGCTGGGACCGGGACTGGGCTGGGGTCGGGCTGGGGCAGGGAAGGGTCTGGGGACAGGGCTGGGGCTGGCCTGGGGGCGGGGATGGGGCAGAACTAGGCTGGAGGCTGGGCCTTGGACTGGGGCCGGGTTGGGGGCAGGGCTAGGGGCTGGGAGCAGGGCTGGGGTCGGGGCTGGAGCCAAGTCAAGGGCAGGGCTGGGGCTGGGGCTGGGGCTGAGGCCTGAGGGTAGGGCTGGGCTAGGGCTGGGGCTGGGGCAGGGCAGGGGCTGGGCTGGGACCAGGACTGGGCTGGGGCAGGGACTGGGGCAGGGCTGGGGCTGGGGCTGGGGCTGTGGCTGAGGGCAGGGCTGGGCTGGGGCTGGGGCTGGGCTGAGGGCAGGGCTGGGCTAGGGCTGGGGCTGGGGCAGGGCTGTGGCTGGGGCTGGGCTGGGTTCTGGGCTGGGCTGGGGCGGGGACTGGAGCCGGGGCTGAGGCTGGGCTAGGGTCTGGGCTGGGGCCAGGGCTGCGACTGGGGCTGGGTCCAGGGCAGGGGCTGGGCTGGGGCTGGGGCTGGGCCGGGGCAGGGCTGTGGCTGGGCTGTGGCTGAGGGCAGGGCTGGGCTAGGGCTGTGGCTGGGGCAGGGGTCGGGGCTGGGGACAGGGCTGGGGCAACAGCTGGGGCAGGGCTGGGGCCGGGCTGGTGCTGGGCTGGGGCTGGGTCTGGGCTGGGGCAGGGCTGGGGCAGGGCTGGGGCTGGGGCTAGGCTGGGGTTGAGGGTGGGTCTGGGGCTGAGGGCAGGACTGGGCTAGGGCTTGGGCTGGGGCAGGGCTGGGCTAGGGCTGGGGCTGGGGCAGGGGCCGGGGCTGGGGGCAGGGATGGGGCTGAGTCTGGGTTGGGGGCTGGGCCCAAGGATGGGGCCAGGGCTGGGGCTGGGGCTGGGCTGGGGCTGGGGCAGGGCTGGGGCAGGGCAGGGGCTGCGGCAGGGATGGGGCCGGGGCTGAGGCTGAGCTAGGGTCTGGGCTGGGCCTGGGACATGGCTGGGCCCGAGGCTGGGGCAGGGCTGGGTCAGGGCTGGGGCTGGGCTAAGGGCAGGGCTGGGTTAGGGCTGTGGCTGTGCAGGGCTGGGCTAGGGCTGGGCTGGGGCCGGGGATGGGGCCGTGGGTGGGGCTGGGCTGGGGTCTGGGCTGGGCCTGGGGCAGGGCTGGGCCTGGGGCAGGGCTGGGCCCGAGGCTGGGATCCAGGGCTGGGGCTGGGCTGGGGCTAGATTAGGGCTGGGGCTGAGGCTGGGCTGGTGCCGAGGGTGTGGCTGGGGCTGGGGACAGGGCTGGGTCTGGGGCTGGGGACAGGGCTGGTGCCGGGCAGGGGCTGGGGCTGGGCTGAGGGCAGGGCTTGGGCAGGGCTGGGGATGGGGGCTGGGATGGGGCAGGACTGGAGCTGGGGCTAAGGCAGGGGCCGGGGCTGGGGCTGGGCTGGGGTAGGGATGGGGTGGGGGCTGGGCTGTGGCTGGGGCCGGGGCTGTGGTCGAGGCTGGGGCAGGGCTGGGGCTGGGGCTGGGGCCAGTGCTTGGGCTGGGCTGGGGCAGGGCTGGGGCTGGGGCTAGGCTGGGGCTGGGTCTGGGTCCAGAGCTGGGGCTGGGCTGTGGGTGTGGCTGTGGCTGGGCTGGGGGCAGGGATGGGGATGGGGCTGGGACAGGGGCTGGGCTGGGGTTGGGGCTGGGCAGGGCAGGGCTCTGTCTGGGGCTGGGGCAGGGAAGGGGCTGGGGCTGGGCTGGGGCTGGGGCTGGGGCTGGGCTGGGGCTGAGGGTGGGGCAGGGGCTATGCTGGGGCTGGGTCCAGGGCTGGGGCTGGGCTGTGGCTGGGGCTGGGCTAGGCTAGCACTGGGGCTGGGCTGAGGCCGAGGGTGGGGCTGGGGCTGGGGCTGGGTTCGGTGCAGGGCTGGGGCTGGGGCAGGGCGGGGGCTGGGCTGGGGTCGGGGCTGGGGCCGTGGGTGGGGCTGGGCTGGGGGCTGGGCTGGGCCCGGGCTGGGGCAGGGCTGGGGGCAGGGATGGGAGTGGGGCTGGGCAGGGGCCGGGGCTGGGACCGGGGGTGAAGCTGGGGCTGGGGCAGGGCTGGGCTAGGGCTGGGCTGGGGCCGGGGCTGTGGCTGGGGCTTGGTCCAGGGCTGGGCTGGGCTGGGGCTGGGTCCAGGGCTGGGGCTGGGCTGGGGCTGGGTCCAGGGTGGGGATGGGGCTGGGCTGGGGGCAGGGATGGGGCTGGGCGGTGGCTGGGGCTGGGCTGGGGCTGGGTTTAGGGCTGGGGCTGGGTCCAGGGCAGGGGCTGGGCTGGGGCTGGGGCTGGGGCCAGGGCTGGGGCTGGGCGGTGGCTGGGGCTGTTCTGGGGAAGGGCTGGGGGCTGGGGCTGGGGCTGGGCCTGGGGCTGGGGCTGGGCTGGGACCGGGGACTGGGGCTGGGTCAGGGCTGGGGCAGGGAAGGGGCTGGGGCCAGGGTTGGGGCAGGGCTGGGGCCGAGTCTGGGGCCGGGGCTGGGGCCCGGGGGCTGAGGCAAGGCTGGGGCTGGGGCTGGGGCCAGGGCTGGGGCTGGGGCTGGGCTCGGTCCAGGGCTGGGGGCTGGCGGTTGGCTGGGGGTGGACTGGGGCAGGGCTGGGACTGGGGCTGGGCTGGGGCTGGGTTAGGGCTGGGGCTGGGACCAGGACAGGGCTGGGGAAGGGCAATGGGGCAGGGATGGGAGTGGGTCTGGGGCAGGGGCCGGTGCTGGCGTCTGGGCTAGGAGCAGGGCTGGGACTGAGGTTGGGGCCGGGGCTGGGGCTGGGGCTGGGCTGGGGCCGAGGGGTGGGGCTGGGCTGGGGCTGGGGCTGGCCTGAGGGCAGGGCTGGGCTAGGTCTGGGGCTGGGGGCAGGGCTGGGGCCGGGGCTGGGTCCTGGGCAGGGGCTGGGCTGGGGCTGCGGCAGGGGCTGGGCTGGGGCAGGGCTCGGGATGAGGCTGGGGTGGGGCTAGGGGTGGGTCCAGGGCAGAGCTGGGGGCTGGACTGTGGCTGGGGATGGGCTGGGGCCGAGGGTGGGGCTGGGGCTGGGGCTGCGGCAGGCCTGGGGCCGGGGCTGGTGCTGGCTGGGTTCTGGGCTGAGCTGGGGCGGGGACTGGAGCCAGGGCTGGGGCAGGGGCTGGGGCTGGGGCTGGGGCTGGGCTGGGGGCCGGGGATGGGGCAGAACTAGGCTGGAGGCTGGGCCTTGGACTGGGGGCCAGGGCTGGGGAGCAGGGCTGGGCTGGGCCCGGGGACTGGAGCCGGGGCTGAGGCTGGGCTAGGGTCTGGGCTGTGGCCGGGGCTGCGACTGGGGCTGGGTCCAGGGCTGGGGCTGGGCTGGGGCTGGGGCTGTGGCTGGGTCCAGGGCAGGGCTGGGGCTGGGGCTGGGACTGGGGCAGGGCTGGGGCAGGGCTTGGGCAGGGCTGGGGCTGGGGCTGGGCTAGGGCTGGGTCCAGGGCTGGGGCCTGGGCTGTGGCTGGGGCTGGGCTGGGGCTGAGGGCAGGGCCTGGGTTAGGGCTGGGGCTGGAGAAGGGCTGGGGCTGGGCTGGGGCTGCGGCAGGGCTGGGGATGAGGGTTGGGCTGGGCTACGGTCTGGGCAGGGCCTGGGACAGGGCTGGGCCCGAGGCTGGGGCAGGCTGGGGCATGGGGACAGGGCTGGGTCCAGGGCTGGGGCTTGGGCTGTGGCTTGGCCTGGGCTAGGGCAGGGCTGGGGCTGGGGCTGGAGCTAAGCTGGGGCTGGGGCTGGCTCCAGAGCTGGGGGCTGGGCTGTGGCTGTGGCTGTGGCTGGGCTGGGGCAGGGCTGAGGCTGGGCTGGGGCTGGGTCCGGGGCTGGGGCTAGGGCTGGGTCCAGGCCTGGGGCTTTGGCTGGGCTGGGGCCGAGGGTGAGGCTGGGGCTGGGGCTGGGGCTGAGGGCAGGGCTGGGCTAGGGCTGGGGGCTGGGGCAGGGGCCGGGGTTCGGGACAGGGCTGGGGCCCGAGCTGGTGTAGGCCTGGGGGTCGGTCTGGGGGCTGGGTTTGGTGCAGGGCTGGGGCAGGGGCGGGGGTTATGTGAGGGCTGGGCTAGGGACTGGGCTGGGCACAGGGCTGGGCTAGGGCTGGGGCTGGGGCAGGGCTGGGGCTGGCTGAGGGCAGGGCTAGGCTAGGGCTGGGGCTGGGGGCAGGGCTGGGGCTGGGCTGAGGGCAGGGCTAGGCTAGCGGTGGGGCTGGGGGCAGGGCTGGGGCCGGGGGCTGAGGCTTGGGCTGGGGCTGGGGCTGGGCTGGGTCCAGGGCAGGGGCTGGGCTGGGGTTGGGGGCAGGGCCGGGGGCAGGACTGGGGCTGGGGCTGTGGCTGGGGCTGGGGGGCAGGGGCTGGGGCTGGGGACAGGGCTGGGGGCAGTGCTGGGGGCAGGGATGGGAGTGGGGCTGGGCAGCGGCCGGGGCTGGGACCGGGGCTGGGGGCAGGACTGGGGCTGGGACAGCGCTGGGGCTGGGGCTGGGGTCGGGGCTAGGGAGCAGGGCTGGGACTGAGGTTGGGGACGGGGCTGGGGCTGGGGC
The DNA here is from genome assembly GCF_026170545.1 of Melanerpes formicivorus. Lineage (NCBI taxonomy): Eukaryota > Metazoa > Chordata > Aves > Piciformes > Picidae > Melanerpes > Melanerpes formicivorus. Next base: position 18,023 of record NW_027144642.1, on the reverse strand, counting down.
AGGGCTGGGGCTGGGGCTGGGGCTGGGTGCAGGGCTGGGGCTGGGCTGTGGCTGGGGCTGAGGGCAGGGGACAGGGCTGGGGGGCCAGAGCTGGGGCCAAGGGCTGGGGCCGGGCTGGGGGCTGGGCTGGGCTGGGGCAGGGCTGGGCTGGGGCGGGGACTGGAGCCGGGGCTGAGGCTGGGCTAGGGTCTGGGCTGGGGCCAGGGCTGCGACTTGGGGCTGGGTCCAGGGCTGGGGCTGGGGCTGGGGCTGGGGCTGGGGCTGGGCTGGGGGCTGGGGCTGGGGCTGGGCTGGGGCTGGGGGCTGGGGCCAGGGCTGGGGCTGGGGCGGTGGCTGGGGGCTGTTCTGGGGCAGGGCTTGGGCTGGCCTGGGGCCAGGGATGGGGCAGAACTAGGCTGGAGGCTGGGCCTTGGCGTGGGGCCAGGTTGGGGGCAGGGCTAGGGGCTGGGGCCGGGGCTTGGCTGGGGGCAGGGCTGGGCTGGGGGGCACGGCTGGGGTCGGGGGCTGGAACCAAGTCATGGGCAGGGCTGGGGCTGGGGCTGGGGGCTGGGGGCTTGAGGGTAGGGCTGGGCCAGGGCTGGGGCTGGGGCAGGGCAGGGGGCTGGGCTGGGACCAGGACTGGGCTGGGGCAGGGACTGGGGCAGGGCTGGGGCTGGTGCTGTGGCTGAGGGCAGGACTGGGCTAGGGCTGGGGCCTGGGCTGAAGGCAGGGCTGGGCTGGGGCTGGGGCTGGGATGAGGGCAGGGCTGGGCTAGGGCTGGGGCTGGGGGTAGGGGGCCCGGGGCTGGGGCTTGGTTCGGTGCAGGGCTGGGGCTGGGGCAGGGCTGGGGGGGCTGGGGCTCTGGCCGGGGGCTGGGGCCGTGGGTGGGGGCTGGGCTGGGGGGCTGGGCTGGGGGCAGGGCTGCGGCCGGGGCTGAGGCTGGGCTGGGTCCAGGGCTGGGGCTGGGGCTGGGGCTGGGGCTGGCGCAGGGTTGGGGCTGGGCTGGGGCAGGGCTGGGGCTGGGGCTGTGGCTGGGTCTGGGCTGGGGCAGGGCTGGGGCTGGGGCTGGGGCTGGGTGCAGGGCTGGGTCTGGGCTGTGGCTGGGGCTGAGGGCAGGGGACAGGGCTGGGGCCAGAGCTGGGGCAGGGCTGGGGCTGGGGCTGGGGCTGGGGCAGGGCTGGGCCCGAGGCTGGGGTCCAGGGCTGGGGCTGCGCTGTGGCTGGGGCTGGGCTGGGGCAGGGCTGGGGATGAGGCTGGGGTGGGGCTGGGGGTGGGTCCAGGGCAGAGCTGGGGCTGGGTCCAGGGCTGGGGCAGGGCTGGGGCTGGGGCTGGGACTGGGGCAGGGCTGGGGCAGGGCTTGGGCAGGGCTGGGGCTGGGGCTGGGCTAGGGCTGGGTCAAGGGCTGGGGCTGGGCTGTGGCTGGGGCTGTGCTGGGGCTGGGGCTGAGGGCAGGGCTGGGCTAGGGCTGGGGATGGGGCTGGGCTGGGGCTGGGCTGAGGGCAGGGCTGGGGCTGGGGCTCGGGCTGGGGCTGGGCTGGGGCAGGGCTGTGGCTGGGGCTGTGGCTGGGTCTGGGCTAGGGCAGGGCAGAGCTGGGGCTGGGTGCAGGGCTGGGGCTGGGCTTTGGCTGGGGCTGAGGGCAGGGGACAGGGCTGGGGCCAGAGCTGGGGCAGGGCTGGGGCCGGGCTGGGGCTGGGCTGGGTGCAGGGCTGGGCTGGGGCGGGGACTGGAGCCGGGGCTGAGGCTGGGCTAGGGTCTGGGCTGGGGCCGGGGCTGCGACTGGAGCTGGGTCCAGGGCTGGGGCTGGGGCTGGGCTGGGGCAGGGCTGTGGCTGGGGCTGTGGCTGGGTCTGGGGCAGGGCTGGGGCAGGGCTGGGGCAGGGCTGGGGCTGGGGCTGGGCAAGGGCTGGGTCCAGGGCTGGAGCTGGGCTGTGGCTGGGGCTGGGCTGGGGCTGGGGCTGGGGCTGGGTCCAGGGCTGGGTCTGGGCTGTGGCTGGGGCTGTGCTGGGGCTGGGGCTGAGGGCAGGGCTGGGGCAGGGCTGGGGCTGGGGCTGGGGCTGGGGCTGGGCTGGGGCAGGGCTGGGGCTGGGGCTGGGGCTGGTGCTGGGTGCAGGGCTGGGGCTGGGCTGGGGCTGGGGCTGAGGGCAGGGGACAGGGCTGGGGCGAGAGCTGGGGCAGGGCTGGGGCTGGGCTGGTGCTGGGCTGGGCTGGGTCTGGGGCAGGGCAGGGCTGGGGCTGAGTCTGGGGCTGGGGCGGGGACTGGGGCAGGGCTAGGGCTGGGGCTGGGCTGGGGCCGAGTCTGGGGCTGGGGCTGGGTCCAGGGCTGGGGTTGGGCTGGGGCAGGGCTGGGGCTGGGGCTGGGTCCAGGGCTGGGGCTGGGCTGGGGGCAGGGCTGGGGCTGGGGCTGAGCTGGGGCCGAGGGTGGGGCAGGGTTGGAGTGGGGGCTGCGCAGGGGCCGGGGCTGGGGCTGGGGCTGGGGCAGGGCTGGGGGCAGGGCTAGGGGCTGGGGCCGGGGCTCGGCTGGGGGCAGGGCTGGGCTGGGGGCAGGGCTGGGGTCGGGGATGGAACCAATTCAAGGGCAGGGCTGGGGCTGGGACTGCGCCTGGGCTGTGGGCAGGGCTGGGCTGGGGCTGGGGCTGGGGCAGGGCTGTGGCTGGGGATGGGCTGGGTTCTGGGCTGGGCTGGGGCGGGGACTGGAGCCGGGGCTGGGGCCGGGGCTGGGAGTAGTACTGGGTTGGGGCGGGGACTGGAGCCGGGGCTGAGGTTGGGCTAGGGTCTGGACTGGGCCCGGGGCTGCGACTGGGGCTGGGTCCAGGGCAGGGGCTGGGCTGGGGCTGGGGCTGGGCCGGGGCAGGGCTGGGGCTGGGCTGTGGCTGAGGGCAGGGCTGGGCTAGGGCTGGGGGCTGGCCTGAGGGCAGGGCTGGGCTAGGTCTGGGGCTGGGGCAGGGCTGGGGCCGGGGCTGAGGCTGGGCCGGGTTCTGGGCTCGGCCTGGGACAGGGCCGGGCCCAAGGCTGGGGCAGGGCTGGGACTGAGGTTGGGGCCGGGGCTGGGGCTGGGCTGGGGGCAGGTCTGGGGCTGGGGCGGGAACCATTCTATGGCTGGGCTGGGGCCAGGGCTGGGGCTGGGCTGGGGCTGGGGCAGGGCTGGGGGCAGGGATGGGAGTGGGGCTGGGCAGGGGCTGGGCTGTGGCTGGGGCGGGGACTGGAGCCAGGGCTGAGGCTGGGCTAGGGTCTGGGCTGGGGGCTGGGCTGCGGCTGGGGCTGGGCTGGGGCTGGGTCCAGAGCAGGGGCTGGGCTGGGGCTGTGGCTGGGGCCGTGGGTGGGGCTGGGCTGGAGGCTGGGCTGGGCCAGGGCTGGTGCTGGGCTGAGGGTAGGGCTGGGCTAGGTCAGGGGCTGGGGCAGGGCTGCGGCCGGGGCTGAGGCTGGGCTGGGTTCTGGGCTGGGGCTGGGGGCGGGGAACCAAGTCTATGGCTGGGCTGGGGCTGGGAGAGGGCTGGGGCTGGGCGGTGGCTGGGGCTGGGCTGGGGCTGGGTTAGGGCTGGGGCTGGGTCCAGGGCAGTGGCTGGGCTGGGGCTGGGGCTGGCGCAGGGTTGGGGCTGTGGCTGGAGCTGGGCTGGGGCTGGGGCTGGGGCCAGGGCTGGGGCTGGGCGGTGGCTGCGGCTGTTCTGCGGCAGGGGCTGGGGCTGGGGCTGGGCTGGGGCTGGGGCTGGGTCCAGGGCAGGGGCTGGGCTGGGGCAGGGCTGGGGGCTGGGGCTGGGTCCAGGGCTGGGGTTGGGCTGGGGGCAGGGCTGGGGCTGGGGACAGGGCTGGGGATGAGGGTGGGGCTGGGCTGGGGTCTGGGCTGGGCCTGTGGCAGGGGCTGGGGCCAGGGCAGGGGCTAGTGCAGGGGTTGGGCTGGGGCAGGGCTGGGGCTGGGGCTGGGTCCAGGGCAGGGGCTGGGCTGGGGCTGCGGCAGGGGCTGGGCTGGGGCAGGGCTGGGGATGAGGCTGGGGTGGGGCTGGGGGTGGGTCCAGGGCAGAGCTGGGGCTGGACTGTGGCTGGGGATGGGCTGGGGCCGAGGGTGGGGCTGGGGCTGGGGCTGCGGCAGGCCTGGGGCTGGGGCTGGGCAGGCGCAGGGCTGGGGATGGGGCTGGGGCTGGGGCCAGGGCTGGGGCTGGGGTTTGGGACAGGGCTGGGGCTGGGTATGGGCTGGGTCCAGGGCTGGAGCTGGGGCTGGGTCCAGGGCTGGGGCTGGGCTGGGGCAGGGCTGGGGCTGGGGCTGGATCCAGGGCTGGGGTTGGGCTGGGGCAGGGCTGGGGCTGGGGCTGGGTCCAGGGCTGGGGCTGGGCTGGGGCAGGGCTGGGGCTGGGGCTGAGCTGGGGCCGAGGGTGGGGCTGGTCTGGGAGTGGGGCTGCGCAGGGGCCGGGGCTGGGGCTGGGGCTCGGCTGGGGGCAGGGCTAGGTGCTGGGGGCCGGGGCTCGGCTGGGGGCAGGGCTGGGCTGGGGGCAGGGCTGGGGTCGGGGCTGGAACCAAGTCAAGGGCAGGGCTGGGGCTGGGGCCTGAGGGTAGGTCTGGGCTAGGGCTGGGGCTGGGGCAGGGCTGGGGCTGGGGCAGGTCAGGGGCTGGGCTGGGACCAGGACTGGGCTGGGGCAGGGACTGGGGCAGGGCTGGGGCTGGGGCTATGGCTGAGGGCAGGGCTGGGCTAGGGCTGCGCCTGGGCTGAGGGCAGGGCTGGGCTGGGGCTGGGGCTGGGGCAGGGCTGTGGCTGGGGATGGGCTGGGTTCTGGGCTGGGCTGGGGCGGGGACTGGAGCCGGGGCTGGGGCCGGGGCTGGGAGTAGTACTGGGTTGGGGCGGGGACTGGAGCCGGGGCTGAGGTTGGGCTAGGGTCTGGGCTGGGCCCGGGGCTGCGACTGGGGCTGGGTCCAGGGCAGGGGCTGGGCTGGGGCTGGGCCGGGGCAGGGCTGGGGCTGGGCTGTGGCTGAGGGCAGGGCTGGGCTGGGGCTGGGGCTGGCCTAAGGGCAGGGCTGGGCTAGGTCTGGGGCTGGGGCAGGGCTGGGGCCGGGGCTGAGGCTGGGCCGGGTTCTGGGCTTGGCCTGGGACAGGGCTGGGCCCAAGGCTGGGGCAGGGCTGGGACTGAGGTTGGGGCCGGGGCTGGGGCTGGGCTGGGGGCAGGTTTGGGGCTGGGGCGGGAACCAATTCTATGGCTAGGCTGGGGCCAGGGCTGGGGCTGGGCTGGGGCTGGGGCAGGACTGGGGCTGGGACAAGCTGGGGCCAGGGCTGGGGCTGGGGCTGGGGCTGGGGCAGGGCTGGGGCTAGGCTGGGGCCGGGGCTGGGGCCGTGGGTGGGGCTGGGCTGGGGGCTGGGCTGGGCCAGGGCTGGTGCTGGGCTGAGGGCAGGGCTGGGCTAGGTCAGGGGCTGGGGCAGGGCTGCAGCCAGGACTGAGGCTGGGCTGTGTTCTGGGCTGGGGCTGGGGCGGGGAACCAAGTCTATGGCTGGGCTGGGGCTGGGGCTGGGGAGAGGGCTGGGGGCTGGGCGGTGGCTGGGGCTGGGCTTGGGTTGGGTTAGGGCTGGGGCTGGGTCCAGGGCAGTGGCTGGGCTGGGGCTGGGGCTCGGGCAGGGCAGGGGCTGGTCTGGGGCTCGGGCTGGCGCAGGGTTGGGGCTGGGGCTGGGCCTGGGCTGGGGCTGGGGCTGGGGCCAGGTCTGGGGCTGGGCGGTGGCTGCGGCTGTTCTGGGGCAGGGCTGGGGCTGGGGCTGGGCTGGAGCTGGGGCTGGGGCTGGGCTTGGGCTGGGTTAGGGCTGGGGGCTGGGTCCAGGGCAGTGGCTGGGCTGGGGCTGGGGCTCGGTGCAGGGCAGGGGCTGGTCTGGGGCTCGGGCTGGCGCAGGGTTGGGGCTGGGGCTGGGCCTGGGCTGGGGCTGGGGCTGGGGCCAGGTCTGGGGCTGGGCGGTGGCTGCGGCTGTTCTGGGGCAGGGCTGGGGCTGGGGCTGGGCTGGAGCTGGGGCTGGGTCCAGGGCAGGGGCTGGGCTGGGGCAGGGCTGGGGCTGGGGCTGGGTCCAGGGCTGGGGTTGGGCTGGGGCAGGGCTGGGGCTGGGGACAGGGCTGGGGATGAGGGAGGGGCTGGGCTGGGGTCTGGGCTGGGCCTCGGGGCAGGGGCTGGGGCCAGGGCAGGGGCTAGTGCTGGGGCTGGGCTGGGGCAGGGCTGGGCCCAAGGCTGGGGTCCAGAGCTGGGACTGGGCGGTGGCTGGGGCTGGGCTGGGGCTGGGTTAGGGCTGGGGCTGGGTCCACGGCAGGGGCTGGGCTGGGGCTGGGGCTGGGGCCAGGGCAGGGGCAGGGCTGGGGGGCAGGGATGGGAGTGGGGCTGGGCATGGGCTGGGCTGTGCCTGGGGCGGGGACTGGAGCCAGGGCTCAGGCTGGGCTAGGGTCTGGGCTGGGGCTGGGCTGTGGCTGGGGCTGGGCTGGGGCTGGGTCCAGAGCAGGGGCTGGGCTGGGGCTGGGGCTGGGGCTGAGGGCAGGGCTGGGCTAGGGCTAGGGCTGGGGCTGGGGTAGGGGGCCGGGGCTGGGGCTGGGTTCGGTGCAGGGCTGGGGCTGGGGGAGGGCGGGGGCTGGGCTGGGGCCGGGGCTGGGGCCGTGGGTGGGGCTGGGCTGGGGGCTGGGCTGGGGCTGGGGCGGGAACCAAGTCTATGGTTGGGCTGGGGCTGGGAGAGGGCTGGGGCTGGGGCCAGGGCTGGGGCTGGGGTTTGGGACAGGGCTGGGGCTGGGTATGGGCTGGGTCCAGGGCTGGGGCTGGGCTGTGGCTGGGGCTGAGGGCAGGGGACAGGGCTGGGGCCAGAGCTGGGGCAGGGCTGGGGCCGGGCTGGGGCTGGGCTGGGGCTGGGGGCTGGGGCCAGGGCTGGGGCTGGGCGGTGGCTGGGGCTGTTCTGGGGCAGGGCTTGGGCTGGCCTGGGGCCAGGGATGGGGCAGAACTAGGCTGGAGGCTGGGCCTTGGCGTGGGGCCAGGTTGGGGGCAGGGCTAGGTGCTGGGGCCGGGGCTTGGCTGGGGGCAGGGCTGGGCTGGGGGCAGGGCTGGTGTCGGGGCTGGAACCAAGTCATGGGCCGGGCTGGGGCTGGGGCTGGGGCTGGGGCCTGAGGGTAGGGCTGGGCCAGGGCTCGGGCTGGGGCAGGTCAGGGGCTGGGCTGGGACCAGGACTGAGCTGGGGCAGGGACTGGGGCAGGGCTGGGGCTGGGGCTATGGCTGAGGGCAGGGGCTGGGCTAGGGCTGGGCCTGGGCTGAGGGCAGGGCTGGGCTGGGGCTCGGGCTGGGGCAGGGCTGTGGCTGGGGATGGGCTGGGTTCTGGGCTGGGCTGGGGCGGGGACTGGAGCCGGGGCTGGGGCCGGGGCTGGGAGTAGTACTGGGTTGGGGCGGGGACTGGAGCCGGGGCTGAGGTTGGGCTAGGGTCTGGGCTGGGCCCGGGGCTGCGACTGGGGCTGGGTCCAGGGCAGGGGCTGGGCTGGGGCTGGGCCGGGGCAGGGCTGGGGCTGGGCTGTGGCTGAGGGCAGGGCTGGGCTGGGGCTGGGGCTGGCCTGAGGGCAGGGCTGGGATAGGTCTGGGGCTGGGGCAGGGCTGGGGCCGGGGCTGAGGCTGGGCTGGGGCTGGGGCAGGGCTGGGCCCGAGGCTGGGGGTCCAGGGCTGGGGCTGGGTCCAGGGCAGAGCTGGGGCTGGGTCCAGGGCTGGGGCAGGGCTGGGGCTGGGGCTGGGACTGGGGCAGGGCTGGGGCAGGGCTTGGGCAGGGCTGGGTCTGGGGCTGGGCTAGGGCTGGGTCAAGGGCTGGGGCTGGGCTGTAGCTGGGGCTGTGCTGGGGCTGGGGCTGAGGGCAGGGCTGGGCTAGGGCTGGGGCTGGGGCTGGGCTGGGGCTGGGCTGAGGGCAGGGCTGGGGCTGGGGCTCGGGCTGGGGCTGGGCTGGGGCAGGGCTGTGGCTGGGGCTGTGGCTGGGTCTGGGCTAGGGCAGGGCAGAGCTGGGGCTGGGTGCAGGGCTGGGGCTGGGCTGTGGCTGGGGCTGAGGGCAGGGGGACAGGGGCTGGGGCCAGAGCTGGGGGCAGGGCTGGGGCCCGGGCTGGGGCTGGGCTGGGTGCAGGGCTGGGCTGGGGCGGGGACTGGAGCCGGGGCTGAGGCTGGGCTAGGTTTTGGGCTGGGGCCGGGGCTGCGACTGGGGCTGGGTCCAGGCTGGGGCTGGGGCTGGGGCTGGGCTGGGGCAGGGCTGTGGCTGGGGCTGTGGCTGGGTCTGGGGCAGGGCTGGGGCAGGGCTGGGGCAGGGCTGGGGCTGGGGCTGGGCAAGGGCTGGGGTCCAGGGCTGGAGCTGGGCTGTGGCTGGGGCTGGGCTGGGGCTGGGGCTGGGGCTGGGTCCAGGGCTGGGTCTGGGCTGTGGCTGGGGCTGTGCTGGGGCTGGGGCTGGGGCTGGGGCTGAGGGCAGGGCTGGGGCAGGGCTGGGGCTGGGGCTGGGGCTGGGGCTGGGGCTGGGGCTGGGGCTGGGCTGGGGCAGGGCTGGGGCTGGGGCTGGGGCTGGTGCTGGGTGCAGGGCTGGGGCTGGGCTGGGGCTGGGGCTGAGGGCAGGGGACAGGGCTGGGGCGAGAGCTGGGGCAGGGCTGGGGCCGGGCTGGTTGCTGGGCTGGGCTGGGTCTGGGGCAGGGCAGGGCTGGGCTGGGCTGAGTCTGGGGCTGGGGCGGGGACTGGGGCAGGGCTAGGGCTGGGGCTGGGCTGGGGCCGAGTCTGGGGCTGGGGCTGGGTCCAGGGCTGGGGTTGGGCTGGGGCAGGGCTGGGGCTGGGGCTGGGTCCAGGGCTGGGGCTGGGCTGGGGCAGGGCTGGGGGCTGGGGCTGAGCTGGGGCCGAGGGTGGGGCTGGTCTGGGAGTGGGGCTGCGCAGGGGCCAGGGGCTGGGGCTGGGGCTCGGCTGGGGGCAGGGCTAGGTGCTGGGGCCGGGGCTCGGCTGGGGGCAGGGCTGGGCTGGGGGCAGGGCTGGGGTCGGGGCTGGAACCAAGTCAAGGGCAGGGGCTGGGGCTGGGGCCTGAGGGTAGGTCTGGGCTAGGGCTGGGGCTGGGGCAGGGCTGGGGCTGGGGCAGGTCAGGGGCTGGGCTGGGACCAGGACTGGGCTGGGGCAGGGACTGGGCAGGGCTGGGGCTGGGGCTATGGCTGAGGGCAGGGCTGGGCTAGGGCTGCGCCTGGGCTGAGGGCAGGGCTGGGCTGGGGCTGGGGCTGGGGCAGGGCTGTGGCTGGGGATGGGCTGGGTTCTGGGCTGGGCTGGGGCGGGGACAGGAGCCGGGGCTGGGGCCCGTGGCTGGGAGTAGTACTGGGTTGGGGCGGGGACTGGAGCCGGGGCTGAGGTTGGGCTAGGGTCTGGGCTGGGCCCGGGGCTGCGACTGGGGCTGGGTCCAGGGCAGGGGCTGGGCTGGGGCTGGGCCGGGGCAGGGCTGGGGCTGGGCTGTGGCTAAGGGCAGGGCTGGGCTGGGGCTGGGGCTGGCCTGAGGGCAGGGCTGGGCTAGGTCTGGGGCTGGGGCAGGGCTGGGGCTGGGGCTGAGGCTGGGCCGGGTTCTGGGCTTGGCCTGGGACAGGGCTGGGGCCCAAGGCTGGGGCAGGGCTGGGACTGAGGTTGGGGGCCGGGGCTGGGGCTGGGCTGGGGGCAGGTCTGGGGCTGGGGCGGGAACCAATTCTATGGCTAGGCTGGGGCCAGGGCTGGGGCTGGGCTGGGGCTGGGGCAGGACTGGGGCTGGGACAAGCTGGGGCCAGGGCTGGGGCTGGGGCTGGGGCTGGGGCAGGGCTGGGGGCAGGGATGGGAGTGGGGCTGGGCTGGGGCTGGGCTGCGGCTGGGGCTGGGCTGGGGCTGGGTCCAGAGCAGGGGCTGGGCTGGGGCTGGGGCTGGGGCTGAGGGCAGGGCTGGGCTCGGGCTGGGGCTGGGGGTAGGGTCCGGGGCTGGGCTGGGTTCGGTGCAGGGCTGGGGCTGGGGCAGGGCGGGGGGCTAGGCTGGGGCCGGGGCTGGGGGCCGTGGGTGGGGCTGGGCTGGGGGCTGGGCTGGGCCAGGGCTGGTGCTGGGCTGAGGGCAGGGCTGGGCTAGGTCAGGGGGCTGGGGCAGGGCTGCGGCCAGGACTGAGGCTGGGCCTGTGTTCTGGGCTGGGGCTGGGGCGGGGAACCAAGTCTATGGCTGGGCTGGGGCTGGGAGAGGGCTGGGGCTGGGGCTGGGGCTGGGGCAGGGCTGGGGGGCAGGGATGGGAGTGGGGCTGGGCAGGGGCCGAGGCTCGGCTGGGCTGGGGTTGGGTCCAGGGCTGGGGCTGGGCGGTGGCTGGGGCTGGGCTGGGGCTGGGTTAGGGCTGGGGCCTGGGTCCAGGGCAGTGGCCTGGGCTGGGGGCTGGGGCTGGGGCTGGGCTGGGGCTGGGGCTGGGGCTGGGGCCAGTGCTGGGGCAGGAGTTTGGGACAGGGCTGGGGCTGGGTAATGGGCTGGGTCCAGGGCTGGAGCCTGGGGCTGGGTCCAGGGCTGGGGTTGGGCTGGGGCAGGGCTGGGGCTGGGGCTGGGTCCAGGGCTGGGGCTGGGCTGGGGCAGGGCTGGGGCTGGGGCTGGGAGCAGGGCTGGGCTGGGGCGGGGGACTGGAGCCGGGGCTGAGGCTGGGCTAGGGTCTGGGCTGGGGCCAGGGCTGCGACTGGGGCTGGGTCCAGGGCTGGGGCTGGGGCTGGGGCTGGGCTGGGGCTGGGGCTGGGGCCAGGGCTGGGGCTGGGCGGTGGCTGGGGCTGTTCTGGGGCAGGGCTTGGGCTGGCCTGGGGCCAGGGATGGGGCAGAACTAGGCTGGAGGCTGGGCCTTGGCGTGGGGCCAGGTTGGGGGCAGGGCTGGTGTCGGGGCTGGAACCAAGTCATGGGCAGGGCTGGGGCTGGGGCTGGGGCTGGGGCCTGAGGGTAGGGCTGGGCCAGGGCTCGGGCTGGGGCAGGGCAGGGGCTGGGCTGGGACCAGGACTGGGCTGGGGCAGGGACTGGGGCAGGGCTGGGGCTGGGGCTGTGGCTGAGGGCAGGGCTGGGCTAGCGCTGGGCCTGGGCTGAGGGCAGGGCTGGGCTGGGGCTGGGGCTGGGATGAGGGCAGGGCTGGGCTAGGGCTGGGGCTGGGGTAGGGGCCGGGGCTGGGGTTTGGTTCGGTGCAGGGCTGGGGCTGGGGCAGGGCGGGGGCTGGAACAGGGCTGGTCTAGGGCTGGGTTGGGGCCGGGGCTGGGGCCAGGGGTGGTGCTGGGGCTAGGGCTGGGGCAGGGACTGGGGCAGGTGCTGGGTCCAGGGCTGGGGCTAGGGCTGGGCTGTGGCCGGGAATGGGGCCGTGCGTGGGGCTGGGCCTGGGGCTGGGGCTGGGCAGGCGCAGGGGCTGGGGATGGGGCTGGGGCTGGGGCCAGGGCTGGGGCTGGGCTGGGGCTGGGGCTGTTCTGGGGCAGGGCTGGGGCTGGGGCTGGGCTGGGGCTGGGTCTGCGGCTGGGTCCAGGGCAGGGGGCTGGGCTGGGGCTGGGGCAGGGGCTGGGCTGGGGCTGGGTGCAGGGCTGGGGCTGGGCTGCTCTGGGGCTGAGGGCATGGGACAGGGCTGGGGCGAGTGCTGGGGCAGGGTGGGGGCCGGGCTGGTGCTGGGCTGGGCTGGGTCTGGGGCTGGGCAGGGCTGGGGGCTGAGGTCCAGGGCTGGGGCGGGGACTGGTGCAGGGCTAAAGCTGGGGGCTGGGCTGGGGCCGAGTCTGGGGCTGGGGGCTGGGGCAGGGTTTGGGGCTGGGCTGGGGCTGGGGCTGGGCTGGGGCAGGGCTGGGCCCAAGGCTGGGGTCCAGGGCTGGGACTGGGCAGAGGCTGGGGCTGGGCTGGGGCTGGGTTAGGGCTGGGGCTGGGTCCAGGGCAGGGGCTGGGCTGGGGCTGGGGCTAGGGCCAGGGCAGGCGCTAGTGCTGGGGCTGGCTGGGGACGGGGCTGGGGGCTGGGCTGGGGCTGGGGCTGGGGCTGGGGCCAGGGCTGGGGCTGGGGTTTGGGACAGGGCTGGGGCTGGGTATGGGCTGGGTCCAGGGCTGGAGCTGGGGCTGGGTCCAGGGCTGGGGCTGGGCTGGGGCAGGGCTGGGGCTGGGGCTGGGTCCAGGGCTGGGGTTGGGCTGGGGCAGGGCTGGGGCTGGGGCCTGGGTCCAGGGCTGGGGGCTGGGCTGGGGCAGGGCTGGGGCTGGGGCTGAGCTGGGGCTGAGGGTGGGGCTGGTCTGGGAGTGGGGCTGGCGCAGGGGCCCGGGGCTGGGGCTAGGGGCTGGGCTTGGGGGCTGGGGCAGGGCTGGGGGCAGGGCTAGGTGCTGGGGCCGGGGCTCGGCTGGGGGCAGGGCTGGGCTGGGGGCAGGGCTGGGGTCGGGGGCTGGAACCAAGTCAAGGGCAGGGCTGGGGCTGGGGCCTGAGGGTAGGTCTGGGCTAGGGCTGGGGGCTGGGGCAGGGCTGCGGCTGGGGCAGGTCAGGGGCTGGGCTGGGACCAGGACTGGGCTGGGGCAGGGACTGGGGCAGGGCTGGGGCTGAGGCTATGGCTGAGGGCAGGGCTGGGCTGGGGCTGGGGCTGGGGCAGGGCTGTGGCTGGGGATGGGCTGGGTTCTGGGCTGGGCTGGGGCGGGGGACTGGAGCCGGGGCTGGGGCCGGGCTGGGAGTAGTACTGGGTTGGGGCGGGGACTGGAGCTGGGGCTGAGGTTGGGCTAGGGTCTGGGCTGGGCCCGGGGCTGCGACTGGGGGCTGGGTCCAGGGCAGGGGCTGGGCTGGGGCTGGGCCGGGGCAGGGCTGGGGCTGGGCTGTGGCTGAGGGCAGGGCTGGGCTGGGGCTGGGCTGGCCTGAGGGCAGGGCCTGGGCTAGGTCTGGGGCTGGGGCAGGGCTGGGGCCGGGGCTGAGGCTTGGCTGGGGCTGGGGCAGGGCTGGGGGCAGGGATGGGAGTGGGGCTGGGCTGGGGCTGGGCTGCGGCTGGGGCTGGGCTGGGGCTGGGTCCAGAGCAGGGGCTAGGGCTGGGGCTGGGGCTGGGGCTGAGGGCAGGGCTGGGCTCGGGCTGGGGGCTGGGGTAGGGTCCCGGGGCTGGGGCTGGGTTCGGTGCAGGGCTGGGGCTGGGGCAGGGCGGGGGCTTAGGCTGGCGGCCGGGGCTGGGGCTGTGGGTGGGGCTGGGCTGGGGGCTTGGCTGGGGTCAGGGGGGGCTGGGTGCTTGGGGCTGTGGCAGGGGGCTGGGCTAGGTCAGGGGCTGGGGCAGGGCTGCGGCCAGGGCTGAGGCTGGGCTGGGTTCTGGGCTGGGGCTGGGGGGGGCGGGAACCAAGTCTATGGCTGGGCTGGGGCTGGGGAGAGGGCTGGGGCTGGGGCTGGGGCTGGGGCAGGGGCTGGGGGCAGGGATGGGAGTGGGGCTGGCAGGGGGCAGGGGCTGGGCTGGGCTGGGGTTGGGTCCAGGGCTGGGGGCTGGGCGGTGGCTGGGGCTGGGCTGGGGCTGGGTTAGGGCCTGGGCTGGGTCCAGGGCAGGGGCTGGGCTGGGGCTGGGGCTGGGGCAGGGCAGGGGCTGGTCTGGGGCTCGGGCTGGCAGCAGGGTTGGGGCTAGGGCTGGGGCTGGGCTGGGGATGAGGCTGGGGCCAGGGCTGGGGCTGGGCGGTGGCTGCGGCTGTTCTGGGGCAGGGCTGGGGCTGGGGCTGGGCTGGGGCTGGTGGCTGGGTCCAGGGCAGGGGCTGGGCTGGGGCAGGGCTGGGGCTGGGGCTGGGTCCAGGGCTGGGGTTGGGCTGGGGCAGGGCTGGGGCTGAGGACAGGGCTGGGGATGAGGGTGGGGCTGGGCTGGGGTCTGGGCTGGGTCTGGGGACAAGGCTGGGGATGAGGGTGGGGCTGGGCTGGGGTCTGGGCTGGGCCTGGGCAGGGGCTGGGGCCAGGGCAGGGGCTAGTGCTGGGGCTGGGCTGGGGCAGGGCGGGGGCTGGGGCTGGGTCCAGGGCTGGGGGTTGGGCTGGGGCAGGGCTGGGGCTGGGGCTGGGTCCAGGGCTGGGGCTGGGCTGGGGTCTGGGCTGGGGCTGGGGCTGAGCTGGGGCCGAGGGTGGGGCTGGTCTGAGAGTGGGGCTGCGCAGGGGCGGGGCTGGGGCTGGGGCTGGGCTTGGGGCTGTGGCAGGGCTGGGGGCAGGGCTAGGTGCTGGGGCCGGGGCTCGGCTGGGGGCAGGGGCTGGGCTGGGGGCAGGGCTGGGGTCGGGGCTGGAACCAAGTCAAGGGCAGGGCTGGGGCTGGGGCCTGAGGGTAGGTCTGGGCTAGGGCTGGGGCTGGGGCAGGGCTGGGGCTGGGGCAGGTCAGGGGCTGGGCTGGGACCAGGACTGGGCTGGGGCAGGGACTGGGGCAGGGCTGGGGCTGGGGCTATGGCTGAGGGCAGGGCTGGGGCTAGGGCTGCGCCTGGGCTGAGGGCAGGGCTGGGCTGGGGCTGGGGCTGGGGCAGGGCTGTGGCTGGGGATGGGCTGGGTTCTGGGCTGGGCTGGGGCGGGGACTGGAGCCGGGGCTGGGGCTAGGGCTGGGGCGGGGACTGGGGCAGGGGCTGGGTCCAGGGCTGGGGCTAGGGCTGGGCTGTGGCCGGGAATGGGGCCGTGCGTGGGGCTGGGCCTGGGGCTGGGGCTGGGGCAGGCGCAGCGGCTGGTGGCTGGGGCTGGGGCTGGGCCAGGCAGGGGCTGGGCTGGGGCTGGGTGCAGGGCTGGGGCTGGGCTGTTCTGGGGCTGAGGGCATGGGACAGGGCTGGGGCGAGTGCTGGGGCAGGGCGGGGGCCGGGCTGGGGCTGGGCTGGGCTGGGTCTGGGGCTGGGCAGGGCTGGGGCTGAGTCTGGGGCTGGGGCGGGGACTGGGGCAGGGCTAGTCCTGGGGCTGGGCTGGGGCCGAGTCTGGGGCTGGGGCTGGGGCAGGGTTGGGGCTGGGCTGGGGCTGGGGCTGGGCTAGGGAAGGGCTGGGCCCAAGGCTGGGGTCCAGGGCTGGGACTGGTCGGTGGCTGGGGCTGGGCTGGGGCTGGGTTAGGGCTGGGGCTGGGTCCAGGGCAGGGGCTGGGCTGGGGCTGGGGCTAGGGCCAGGGCAGGCGCTAGTGCTGGGGCTGGGCTGGGGACGGGGCTGGGGCTGGGCTGGGGCTGGTGCTGGGTCTGGGGCCAGGGCCGGGGCTGGGGTTTGGGACAGGGCTGGGGCTGGGTATGGGCTGGGTCCAGGGCTGGAGCTGGGGCTGGGTCCAGGGCTGGGGCTGGGCTGGCGCAGGTCTGGGGCTGGGGCTGGGGCCAGGGCTGGGGCTGGGCTGGGGCTGGGGCTGTTCTGGGGCAGGGCTGGGGCTGGGGGTGGGCTGGGGCTGGTGCTGGGACTGGGGCTGGGTCCAGGGCAGGGGCTGGGCTTGGGCTGAGGCAGGGGCTGGGCTGGGGCAGGGCTGGGGCTGGGGATGGGCCTGGGACCGAGCTTGGGGCAGGGCTGGGGCTGGGCTAAGGGCAGGGCTGGGTTAGGGCTGTGGCTGTGCAGGGCTGGGCTAGGGCTGGGCTGGGACCGGGGAAGGGGCCGTGGGTGGGGCTGGGCTGTGGTCTGGGCTGGGCCTGGGGCAGGGCTGGGCCCGATGCTGGGGTCCAGGGCTGGGGCTGGGCTGGGGCTGGGGCTGGGGCCAGGGCAGGGGCGAGTGCTGGGGCTGGGCTGGGGACGGGGCTGGGGCTGGGGCTGCGGCTGGGGCTGGGGTTTGGTCCAGGGCTGGGCTGGGCTGGGGCTGGGTCCAGGGCTGGGGCTGGGTTGTGGCTGGGGCTGGGCTGGGGCTGGGGCAGGGCTGGGGGCAGGGATGGGAGTGGGGCTGGGCAGGGCCAGGGCTGGGCTGGGCGGTGGCTGGGGCTGGGCTGGGGCTGGGGCAGGGCTGGGGGCAGGGATGGGAGTGGGGCTGGGCAGGGGCCAGGGCTGGGCTGGGCTGGGGTTGGGTCCAGGGCTGGGGCTGGGCGGTGGCTGGGGCTGGGCTGGGGCTGGGTTAGGGCTGGGGCTGGGTCCAGGGCAGGGGCTGGGCTGGGGCTGGGGCTGGGGCAGGGCAGGGGCTGGTCTTGGGCTCGGGCTGGCGCAGGGTTGGGGCTGGGGCCAGGGCTGGGGCTGGGCGGTGGCTGCGGCTGTTCTGGGGCTGGGTTAGGGCTGGGGCTGGGTCCAGGGCAGGGGCTGGGCGGTGGCTGCGGCTGTTCTGGAGCAGGGCTGGGGCTGGGGCTGGGGCAGGGTTGGGGCTGGGCTGGGGCTGGGGCTGGGCTAGGGCAGGGCTGGGCCCAAGGCTGGGGTCCAGGGCTGGGACTGGTCGGTGGCTGGGGCTGGGCTGGGGCTGGGTTAGGGCTGGGGCTGGGTCCAGGGCAGGGGCTGGGCTGGGGCTGGGCTAGGGCCAGGGCAGAGCCTAGTGCTGGGGCTGGGCTGGGGACGGGGCTGGGGCTGGGCTGGGGCTGGGGCTGGGTCTGGGGCCAGGGCCGGGGCTGGGGTTTGGGACAGGGCTGGGGCTGGGTATGGGCTGGGTCCAGGGCTGGAGCTGGGGCTGGGTCCAGGGCTGGGGCTGCGCTGGCGCAGGTCTGGGGCTGGGGCTGGGGCCAGGGCTGGGGCTGGGCTGGGGCTGGGGCTGTTCTGGGGCAGGGCTGGGGCTGGGGGTGGGCTGGGGCTGGTGCTGGGACTGGGGCTGGGTCCAGGGCAGGGGCTGGGCTTGGGCTGAGGCAGGGGCTGGGCTGGGGCAGGGCTGGGGCTGGGGATGGGCCTGGGACCGAGCTTGGGGCAGGGCTGGGGCTGGGCTAAGGGCAGGGCTGGGTTAGGGCTGTGGCTGTTTGGGGCTGGGCTAGGGCTGGGCTGGGACCGGGGAAGGGGCCGTGGGTGGGGCTGGGCTGTGGTCTGGGCTGGGCCTGGGGCAGGGCTGGGCCCGATGCTGGGGTCCAGGGCTGGGGCTGGGCTGGGGCTGGGGCTGGGGCCAGGGCAGGGGCGAGTGGTGGGGCTGGGCTGGGGACGGGGCTGGGGCTGGGGCTGCGGCTGGGGCTGGGGTTTGGTCCAGGGCTGGGCTGGGCTGGGGCTGGGCTGGGGCTGGGTTAGGGCTGGGGCTGGGTCCAGGGCAGGGGCTGGGCTGGGGCTGGGGCTGGGGCAGGGCAGGGGCTGGTCTTGGGCTCGGGCTGGCGCAGGGTTGGGGCTGGGGCTGGGGCCAGGGCTGGGGCTGGGCGGTGGCTGCGGCTGTTCTGGGGCAGGGCTGGGGCTGGGGCTGGGCTGGGGCTGGGGCTGGGTGCAGGGCAGGGGCTGGGCTGGGGCAGGGCTGGGGCTGGGGCTGGGTCCAGGGCTGGGGTTGGGCTGGGGCAGGGCTGGGTCTGGGGTCAGGGCTGGGGATGAGGGTGGGGCTGGGCTGGGGTCTGGGCTGGGCCTGGGGCAGGGGCTGGAACCAGGACAGGGGCTCGGGCTGGGGCTGGGCTGGGGCAGGGCTGGGCCCAAGGCTGGGGTCCAGAGCTGGGACTGGGCGGTGGCTGGGGCTGGGCTGGGGCTGGGTTAGGGCTGGGGCTGGGTCCAGGGCAGGGGCTGGGCTGGGGCTGGGGCTGGGGCCAGGGCAGGGGCTAGTGCTGGGGTGGGCTGGGGACGGGGCTGGGGCTGGGCTGGGGCTGGGGCTGGGGCTGGGGCTTGGGCTGGGGCTGGGGTTTGGGACAGGGCTGGGGCTGGGTATGGGCTGGGTCCAGGGCTGGAGATGGGGGGGCTGGGTCCAGGGCTGGGGCTGGGCTGGGGCAGGGCTGGGGCTGGGGCTGGGTCCAGGGCTGGGGCTGGGCTGGGGCAGGGCTGGGGCTGGGGCTGGGTCCAGGGCTGGGGCTGGGCTGGGGCAGGGCTGGGGCTGGGGCTGAGCTGGGGACGAGGGTGGGGCTGGTCTGGGAGTGGGGCTGCGCAGGGGCCGGGGCTGGGGCTGGGGCTCGGCTGGGGGCAGGGCTGGGCTGGGGGCAGGGCTTGGGTCGGGGCTGGAACCAAGTCAAGGGCAGGGCTGGGACTGGGGCCTGAGGGTAGGTCTGGGCTAGGGCTGGGGCTGGGGCAGGGCTGGGGCTGGGGCTGGGGCAGGTCAGGGGCTGGGCTGGGACCAGGACTGGGCTGGGGCAGGGACTGGGGCAGG
>NW_027144641.1:0-34571 GCF_026170545.1 Melanerpes formicivorus | reverse complement strand
CACCAGCTCCGGCCCCAGCACTGCCGCAGCCCCAGCCCCACCCCCCAGCCCCACCCCCAGTCCTAGCACAGCCCTGCCCACAGCCCCAGCCCCCAGCCCCAGCCCCAGCCCAGCCCCAGCCCTGGACCCAGCCCCAGCCCAGCCCCAGCCGCAGCCCCAGCCCTGCCCAAGCCCTGCCCCAGCCCTGCCCCAGCCCAGCCCCAGCACCAGCCCCAGCCTAGCCCCTGCCCTGGACACAGCCCCAGCCCCAGACCAGCCCCAGCCCCAGCCCTGCCCCCAGCCCAGCCCCATCCCCAACCTGGACCCAGCCCCAGCCCAGCCCCAGCCCTGCCCCAGCCCAGACCCAGACTCGGGTCTAGCCCAGGCCCTGCCCTGGACCCAGCCCCAGCCCCAGCCCTGCCCCAGCCCCAGCCCTGCGCCAGCCCAGCACCAACCCCAGCCCAGCCCCGGCCCTGACCCAGCCCCTGCCCTAACCCAGCCCCAGCCCAGCCCCCAGCCACCGCCCAGCCCCAGCCCTGCCCCCAAGCCCAGCCCCATCCCCATCCTGGACCCAGCCCCAGCACCACCCCAGCCTCATCCCCAGCCCAGCCCCAGCCACAGCGCATCCCCAGCCACAGCGCATCCCCAGCCACAGCGCAGCCCCAGCCCCGGACCCCAGCCTCGGGTCCAGCCCTGCCCCAGCCCAGCCCAGACCCCAGCCCAGCCCCACCCATGGCCCCATCCCTGGCCCCAGCCCAGCCCTAGCCCTAGCCCTGGACCCAGCCCCTGCCCCAGCCCTGTCCCAGTCCCTGACCCAGCCCCAGCCCCAGCCCCACCCCTGGCCCCAGACCCGGCCCCAGCCCAGCCCTAGACCAGCCCTGTTCCAGCCCCCCGCCCTGCCCCAGCTACAGCCCTGCACCGAACCCAGCACCAGCCCGGCCCCAGCCCTGCCCCAGCTCTGGCCCCAGCCGTGTCCCCAGCCCCGGCCCCTGCCCCAGCCCCAGTCCAGCCCCAGCCCAGGACCCAGCCCCCAGCCCCAGCCCTGCCCCAGCCCTGACCTCAGCCCAGCTCCAGCCCTGCCCTCAGTCCCAGCCCCAGCCCAACCCCAGCCCAGCCCCAGCCACAGCCCAGCCCTAGCCGAAGGCCCAGCCCTAGCACAGCCCCAGCCCCAGCCCTGCCCAATCCCTGCCCCAGCCCTGCCCCAGTCCCAGCCCCTGCCCCAGTCCCAGCCCCTGCCCCAGCCCAGCACAGCCCCAGCCCCACCCCACAGCCCCAGCCCCAGCCCCAGCCCCAGCCCTGCCCAAGCCCTGCCCCAGCCCTGCCCCAGTCCCAGCCCCTGCCCCAGCCCAGCCCCTGCCCCAGCCCAGCACAGCCCCAGCCCCCAGCCACAGCCCCAGCCCCAGCCCCAGCCCTGGACCCAGCCCCAGCCCAGCCCCAGCCACAGCCCAGCCCCAGCCCTGGACCCAGCCCCAGATCCAGCCCCAGCCCAAGCCCTGCCCCAGCCCTGCCCTCAGCCCAGCCCCAGCCCTTCCCCAGCCCCAGCCCTAGCCCAGACCTGCCCTCAGCCCCAGCCCCAGCCCAGCCCCAGCCACAGCCCAGCCCCAGCCCTGGACCCAGCCCCAGTCGCAGCCCCGGCCCCAGCCCAGACCCTAGCCCAGCCTCAGCCCGCGCTCCAGCCCCGGCTCCAGTCCCTGCCCCAGCCCAGCCCCAGCCCTGGACCCAGCCCCAGTTTCAGCCCCGGCCCCCAGCCCAGACCCTAGCCCAGCCTCAAGCCCCGGCTCCAGTCCCCCGCCCCCAGCCCAGCCCAGCACCAGCCCCAGCCCCAGCCCCACCCTCGGCCCCCAGCCACAGCCCAACCCCAGCCCTGGACCCAGCCCCAGCCCTGCCCCAGCCCTGGACTAAGCCCCAGCCGCAGCCCCCAGCCCCAGCCGCAGCCCCTGCCCCCAGCCCAGCCCTAGCCCAGCCTTGCCCCAGCCCCAGCCACAGCCCAGCCCCAGCCCCAGCCCCACCCTCGGCCCCAGCCCAGCCCCTGCCCAGCCCCACTCCCATCTCTGCCCACAGCCCTGCCCCAGCCCCAGCCCCAGCCCCAGCCACAGCCCCAGCCCCAGCCCCACCCTCGGCCCCAGCCCAGCCCCTGCCCAGCCCCACTCTCATCCCTGCCCCCAGCCCTGCCCCAGCCCCAGCCCCAGCCCCAGCCCTGCCCCCAGCCCAGCCCCAGCCCAAGGCCCAGCCTCCAGCCTAGTCCTGCCCCAGCCCCGGCCACAACCCAGCCCCAGGCCTGGCCCCAACCTCAGTCCCAGCCCTGCTCCCAGCCCTGGTCCCAGCTCCGGCTCCAACCCTACACCAGCCCTGCTCTGGACCCAGCCCCAGCCCTGCCCTCAGTCCCAGCCCTAGCCCAACCCCAGCCCAGCCCCAGCCACAGCCCAGCCCTAGCCGAAGGCCCAGCCCTAGCCCAGCCCCAGCCCCAGCCCTGCCCAAGCCCTGCCCCAGCCCTGCCCCAGTCCCAGCCCCTGCCCCAGCCCAGCCCCTGCCCCAGCCCAGCACAGCCCCAGCCCCAGCCACAGCCCCAGCCCCAGCCCCAGCCCTGGACCGAGCCCCAGTTGCAAACCCGGCCCCAGCCCAGACCCTAGCCCAGCCTCAGCCCCGGCTCCAGTCCTCGCCCCAGCCCAGCCCAGCACCAGCCCCAGGCCCAGCCCCACCCTCGGTCCCAGCCACAGCCCAACCCCAGCCCTGGACCCAGCCCCAGCCCTGCCCCAGCCCTGGACTAAGCCCCAGCCGCAGCCCCGGCCCCAGCCCAGCCCTAGCCCAGCCTTGCCCCAGCCCCAGCCACAGCCCAGCCCCAGCCCCAGCCCCACTCCTGCCCCCAGCCCTGCCCCAGCCCCAGCCCCAGCCCTGGACCCAGCCACAGCCCCAGCCCCAGCCAAAGCCCCAGCCCCAGCCCTGCCCCAGCACAGCCCCAGCCCCAGCCCCAGCCCTGCCCCAGCCCTGGGACCCAGCCACAGCCACAGCCACAGCCACAGCCCCAGCTCCAGCCCCAGCCCTGCCCCAACCCCCGCCCCATCCCTGCCCCAGCCCAGCCCCAACCCCAGCCCAGCACAGCCCCAGCCCCACTCCTGCCCCACCCCAGCCCCCATCACCAGCCACAGCCCAACCCCAGCCCTGGACCCAGCCCTAGCCCTAGCCCAGCCCAGACGCAGGCCCAGCCACAGCCCAGCCCTAGCCCAGCCCTGCCCCAGCCCCAGCCCCAGCCCCAGCCACAGCCCAGCCCCAGCCCCACCCTCGGCCCGCAGCCCAGCCCCTGCCCAGCCCCAGCCCAGCCCCTGCCACAGCCCTGCCCCGGCCCAGCCCCAGCCCCAGCCCAGCCCCAGCCCTGGACCCAGCCCCAGTCGCAGCCCCGGCCCCAGCCCAGACCCTAGCCCAGCCTCAGCCCCGGCTCAAGTCCCCGCCCCAGCCCAGCCCTGCTCCCAGCCCCGGCCTCCAGCCCCGGCTCCAGTCCCCGCCCCAGCCCAGCCCAGAACCCAGCCCAGCACCAGCCCCGGCCCCAGCACTGCCGCAGCCCCCAGCCCCACCCCCAGCCCTAGCCCAGCCCTGCCCACAGCCCCAGCCCCAGCCCCAGCCCCAGCCCAGCCCCAGCCCTGGACCCTGCCCCAGCCCTGCCCCAGCCCAGCCCCAGCACCAGCCCCAGCCCCAGCCCCACCCTCGGCCCCAGCCACAGCCCAACCCCAGCCCTGGACCCAGCCCCAGCCCTGCCCCAGCCCTGGACTAAGCCCCAGCCGCAGCCCCGGCCCCAGCCCAGCCCTAGCCCCAGCCTTGCCCCAGCCCCAGCCACAGCCCAGCCCCAGCCCCAGCCCCACCCTCGGCCCCAGCCCAGCCCCCTGCCCAGCCCCCACTCACATCCCTGCCCCCAGCCTTGCCCCAGCCCCAGCCCCAGCCCCAGCCCTAGCCCAGCCCTGCCCACAGCCCCAGCCCCCAGCCCCACACCAGCCCCAGCCCTGGACCCATCCCCAGCCCAGCCCCAGCCAAAGCCCCAGCCCCAGCCCTGCCCCAGCACAGCCCCAGCCAAAGCCCTGCCCCATCCCTGCCCCAGCCCAGCCCCAGCCCCAGCCCAGCACAGCCCCAGCCCCCACTCCTGCCCCACCCCAGCCCCCATCCCCAGCCCACAGCCCAACCCCAGCCCTGGACCCAGCCCTAGCCCTAGCCCAGCCCAGACGCAGGCCCAGCCACAGCTTAGCCCTAGCCCAGCCCTGCCCCAGCCCCGGCCCCAGCCCAGTCCCTGCCCAGCCCCACTCCCATCCCTGCCCACAGCCCTGCCCCAGCCCCAGCCCCAGCCCCAGCCCCAGCCACAGCCCAGCCACAGCCCCAGCCCCAGCCCCACCCTCGGCCCGCAGCCCAGCCCCTGCCCAGCCCCCACTCCCATCCCTGCCCCCAGCCCTGCCCCAGCCCCAGCCCCAGCCCCAGCCCTGCCCCCCAGCCCAGCCCCAGCCCAAGGCCCAGCCTCCAGCCTAGTCCTGCCCCAGCCCCGGCCACAACCAAGCCCCAGGCCCGGACCCAACCTCAGTCCCAGCCCTGCTCCCAGCCCTGGTCCCCAGCTCCAGCTCCAACCCTACCCCAGCCCTGCCCTGGACCCAGCCCCAGCCCCGGACCTGACCCAGCCCCAGCCCTGCGCCAGCCCAGCACCAACCCCAGCCCAGCCCCGGCCCTGGACCCAGCCCCTGCCCTAACCCAGCCCCAGCCCATCCCCACCCACGGCCCCATCCCCGGCCCCAGCCCAGCCCTAGCCCTAGCCCTGGACCCAGCCCCTGCCCCAGCCCTGTCCCAGTCCCTGCCCCAGCCCCAGCCCCAGCCCCACCCCTGGCCCCAGCCCCGGCCCCAGCCCAGCCCTAGCCCAGCCCTGTTCCAGCCCCCGCCCTGCCCCAGCCACAGCCCTGCACCGAACCCAGCACCAGCCCGGCCCCAGCCCTGCCCCAGCTCTGGCCCCAGCTGTGTCCCCAGCCCCGGCCCCTGCCCCAGCCCCAGCCCAGCCCAGGCCTGCCCTCAGCCCCAGCCACAGCCCAGCCCCAGCCCAGGACCCAGCCCCAGCCCCAGCCCTGCCCCAGCCCTGCCCTCAGCCCAGCCCCAGCCCTGCCCTCAGTCCCAGCCCCAGCCCAACCCCAGCCCAGCCACAGCCACAGCCCAGACCTAGCCGAAGGCCCAGCCCTAGCCCAGCCCCAGCCCCAGCCCTGCCCAAGCCCTGCCCCAGCCCTGCCCCAGTCCCAGCCCCTGCCCCAGCACAGCCCCTGCCCCAGCCCAGCACAGCCCCAGCCCCAGCCTCAGCCCTGGATCCAGCCCCAGCCCTGGATCCAGCCCCAGCCCAGCCCCAGCCACAGCCCAGCCCCAGCCCTGGACCCAGCCCCAGATCCATCCCCAGCCCCAGCCCTGCCCCAGCCCTGCCCTCAGCCCAGCCCCAGCCCTTCCCCAGCCCCAGCCCTAGCCCAGACCTGCCCTCAGCCCCAGCCCCAGCCCAGCCCCAGCCACAGCCCAGCCCCAGCCCTGGACCCAGCCCCAGTCGCAGCCCCGGCCCCAGCCCAGACCCTAGCCCAGCCTCAGCCCCGGCTCCAGTCCCCGCCCCAGCCCAGCCCAGCCCCAGCCCCAGCCCCAGCCCCGGCTCCAGTCCCTGCCCCAGCCCAGCCCAGCCCCAGCCCTGGACCCAGCCCCAGTTTCAGCCCCGGCCCCAGCCCAGACCCTAGCCCAGCCTCAGCCCCGGCTCCAGTCCCCGCCCCAGCCCAGCCCAGCACTAGCCCCAGCCCCAGCCCCACCCTCGGCCCCAGCCACAGCCCAACCCCAGCCCTGGACCCAGCCCCAGCCCTGCCCCAGCCCTGGACTAAGCCCCAGCCGCAGCCCCGGCCCCGGCCCCAGCCCAGCCCTAGCCCAGCCTTGCCCCAGCCCCAGCCACAGCCCAGCCCCAGCCCCAGCCCCACCCCCGGCCCTAGCCCAGCCCCTGCCCAGCCCCACTCACATCCCTGCCCCCAGCCCTGCCCCAGCCCCAGCCCCAGCCCCAGCCCCAGCCCTAGCCCAGCCCTGCCCACAGCCCCAGCCCCAGCCCCAGCCCCACACCAGCCCCAGCCCTGGACCCAGCCCCAGCCCAGCCCCAGCCCAGCCACAGCCACAGCCCCAGCCCCAGCCCCAGCCCCAGCCCCAGCCCCAGCCCCAGCCCCAGCCCTGCCCCATCCCCCGCCCCATCCCTGCCCCAGCCCAGCCCCAGGCCCCGCCCAGCCCAGCCCCAGCCCCACTCCTGCCCCACCCCAGCCCCCATCCCCAGCCACAGCCCAACCCCAGCCCTGGACCCATCCCTAGCCCTCGCCCAGCCCAGACGCAGGCCCAGCCACAGCCCAGCCCTAGCCCAGCCCTGCCCCAGCCCCGGCCCCAGCCCAGTCCCTGCCCAGCCCCACTCCCATCCCTGCCCACAGCCCTGCCCCAGCCCCAGCCCCAGCCCCAGCCACAGCCCAGCCCCAGCCACAGCCCCAGCCCCACCCTCGGCCCCAGCCCAGCCCCTGCCCAGGACCACTCCCATCCCTGCCCCCAGCCCTGCCCCAGCCCCAGCCCCAGCCCCAGCCCTGCCCAGCCCCACTCCCATCCCTGCCCACAGCCCTGCCCCAGCCCCAGCCCCAGCCCCAGCCACAGCCCAGCCCCACCCTCGGCCCCAGCCCAGCCCCTGCCCAGCCCCACTCCCATCCCTGCCCCCAGCCCTGCCCCAGCCCCAGCCCCAGCCCCAGCCCCAGCCCCAGCTCTGCCCCCAGCCCAGCCCCAGCCCAAAGCCCAGCCTCCAGCCTAGTCCTGCCCCAGCCCCGGCCGCAACCCAGCCCCACGCCCGGCCCCAACCTCAGTCCCAGCCCTGCTCCCAGCCCTGGTCCCAGCTCCGGCTCCAACCCTACCCCAGCCCTGCCCTCAGCCCCAGCCCCAGCCCCAGCCCTGCCCCGGCCCAGCCCCAGCCCCAGCCTAGCCCCTGCCCTGGACCCATCCCTAGCCCAGCCCCTGCCACAGCCCTGCCCTCAGCCCCAGCCCCAGCCCCAGCCCCAGCCCAGCACAGCCCCAGCCCCACTCCTGCCCCACCCCAGCCCCCATCCCCAGCCACAGCCCAACCCCAGCCCTGGCCCCAGCCCCGGCCCCAGCCCAGCCCTAGCCCAGCCCTGTTCCAGCCCCCGCCCTGCCCCAGCCCCAGCCCTGCACCGAACCCAGCACCAGCCCGGCCCCAGCCCTGCCCCAGCTCTGGCCCCAGCCGTGTCCCCAGCCCCGGCCCCTGCCCCAGCCCCAGCCCAGCCCAGGCCTGCTCTCAGCCCCAGCCACAGCCCAGCCCCAGCCCAGGACCAGCCCCAGCCCCAGCCCTGCCCCAGCCCTGCCCTCAGACCGGCCCCAGCCCTGCCCTCAGTCCCAGCCCCAGCCCAACCCCAGCCCAGCCCCAGCCACAGCCCAGCACTAGCCGAAGGCCCAGCCCTAGCCCAGCCCCAGCCCCAGCCCTGCCCAAGCCCTGCCCCAGCCCTGCCCACAGCCCCAGCCCCAGCCCCACACCAGCCCCAGCCCTGGACCCAGCCCCAGCCAAAGCCCCAGCCCCAGCCAAAGCCCCAGCACAGCCCCAGCCCCAGCCCCAGCCCTGCCCCAGCCCAGCCACAGCCCCAGCCCCAGCCCCAGCCCTGCCCCAACCCCCGCCCCAGCCCTGCCCCAGCACAGCCCCAGCCCCAGCCCAGCACAGCCCCAGCC
This sequence comes from Melanerpes formicivorus, assembly GCF_026170545.1. Lineage (NCBI taxonomy): Eukaryota > Metazoa > Chordata > Aves > Piciformes > Picidae > Melanerpes > Melanerpes formicivorus. The sequence continues at coordinate 26,858 of NW_027144641.1, read as the reverse complement.
CCACTCCTGCACCACCCCAGCCCCCAGCCACAGCCACAGCCCAACCCCAGCCCTGGACCCAGCCCTAGCCCTAGCCCAGCCCAGACGCAGGCCCAGCCACAGCCCAGCCCTAGCCCAGCCCTGCCCCAGCCCTGGCCCCAGCCCAGTCCCAGCCCCGGCCCCCAGCCCAGTCCCTGCCCAGCCCCACTCCCATCCCTGCCCACAGCCCTGCCCCAGCCCCAGCCCCAGCCCCAGCCCCAGCCCCAGCCACAGCCCAGCCCCAGCCCCAGCCCCACCCTCGGCCCCAGCCCAGCCCCTGCCCAGCCCCACTCCCATCCCTGCCTCCAGCCCTGCCCCAGCCCCAGCCCCAGCCCCAGCCCTGCCCCCAGCCCAGCCCCAGCCCAAGGCCCAGCCTCCAGCCTAGTCCTGCCCCAGCCCCGGCCCCAACCCAGCCCCAGCCCCGCCCCCAACCTCAGTCCCAGCCCTGCTCCCAGCCCTGGTCCCAGCTCCAGCTCCAACCCTACCCCAGCCCTGCCCTCAGCCCCAGCCCCAGCCCCAGCCCAGCCCCTGCCCTGGACCCAGCCCCAGCCCAGCCCCTGCCACAGCCCTGCCCCGGCCCAGCCCCAGCCACAGCCCAGCCCCAGCCCTGGACCCAGCCCCAGTCGCAGCCCCGGCCCCAGCCCAGACCCTAGCCCAGCCTCAGCCCCGGCTCCAGTCCCCGCCCCAACCCAGCCCTGCTCCCAGCCCCGGCCCCAGCCCCGGCTCCAGTCCCTGCCCCAGCCCAGCCCAGAACCCAGCCCAGCACCAGCCCCGGCCCTAGCACTGCCGCAGCCCCAGCCCCACCCCCAGCCCTAGCCCAGCCCTGCCCACAGCCCCAGCCCCAGCCCCAGCCCCAGCCCAGCCCCAGCCCTGGACCCAGCCCCAGCCCAGCCCCAGCCGCAGCCCCAGCCCTGCCCAAGCCCTGCCCCAGCCCTGCCCCAGCCCAACCCCAGCACCAGCCCCAGCCTAGCCCCCCTGCCCTGGACCCAGCCCCAGCCCCAGACCAGCCCCAGCCCCAGCCCTGCCCCCAGCCCAGCCCCATCCCCAACCTGGACCCAGCCCCCAGCCCCAGCCCTGCCCCAGCCCAGACCCAGACTCGGGTCTAGCCCAGGCCCTGCCCTTGACCCAGCCCCAGCCCGTCCCCTGGCCCCAGCCCCGGCCCCAGCCCAGCCCTAGCCCAGCCCTGTTCCAGTCCCCCGCCCTGCCCCAGCCACAGCCCTGCACCGAACCCAGCACCAGCCCCGGCCCCAGCCCTGCCCCAGCTCTGGCCCCAGCCGTGTCCCCAGCCCCGGCCCCCTGCCCCAGCCCCAGCCCAGCCCAGCCCAGGCCTGCCCTCAGCCCCAGCCACAGCCCCAGCCCCAGCCCAGGACCCAGCCCCAGCCCCAGCCCTGCCCCAGCCCTGACCTCATCCCAGCCCCAGCCCTGCCCTCAGTCCCAGCCCCAGCCCAACCCCAGCCCAGCCCCAGCCACAGCCCAGCCCTAGCCGAAGGCCCAGCCCCTAGCCCAGCCCCAGCCCCAGCCCTGCCCAAGCCCTGCCCCAGCCCTGCCCCAGTCCCAGCCCCTGCCCCAGCCCCAGCCCCTGCCCCAGCCCAGCCCAGCCCCAGCCCCAGCCACAGCCCCAGCCCCAGCCCCAGCCCTGGACTCAGCCCCAGTCGCAACCCCGGCCCCAGCCCAGACCCTAGCTCAGCCTCAGCCCCGGCTCCAGTCCCCGCCCCAGCCCAGCCCAGCACCAGCCCCAGCCCCAGCCCCACCCTCGGCCCCAGCCACAGCCCAACCCCAGCCCTGGACCCAGCCCCAGCCCTGCCCCAGCCCTGGACTAAGCCCCAGCCGCAGCCCCGGCCCCCGGCCCCCAGCCCAGCCCTAACCCAGCCTTGCCCCCAGCCCCAGCCACAGCCCAGCCCCAGCCCCAGCCCCACCCCTCGGCCCCCAGCCCAGCCCCTGCCCAGCCCCACTCACATCCCTGCCCCCAGCCCTGCCCCAGCCCCAGCCCCAGCCCCAGCCCCACACCAGCCCCAGCCCCAGCCCAGCCCCAGCCAAAGCCCCAGCCCCAGCCCTGCCCCAGCACAGCCCCAGCCCCAGCCCTGCCCCAGCCCCAGCCACAGCCACAGCCACAGCCCCAGCCCCAGCCCCAGCCCCAGCCCTGCCCCAACCCCCGCCCCATCCCTGCCCCAGCCCAGCCCCAGCCCCAGCCCAGCACAGCCCCAGCCCCACTCCTGCCCCACCCCAGCCCCCATCCCCAGCCACAGCCCAACCCCAGCCCTGGACCCATCCCTAGCCCTCGCCCAGCCCAGACGCAGGCCCAGCCACAGCCCAGCCCTAGCCCAGCCCTGCCCCAGCCCCGGCCCCAGCCCAGTCCCTGCCCAGCCCCACTCCCATCCCCAGCCCACAGCCCTGCCCCAGCCCCAGCCCCAGCCCCAGTCCTGCCCCACCCCAGCCCCCAGCCCCAGCCGTGCCCCAACCCTGCCCTCAGCCCAGCCCTGTCCCCATCCCAGCCCCAGCCCAGCCCAAGCCTCAGCCCTGGACCCAGCCCCAGCCCGAGCCCTGCCCCAGCCCAGCCCAAGCCACAGCCCAGACCTGCCCCAAACCGAGACCCCAGCCCGGACCCAGCCCTGCCACAGGTCCTGCCCTAGCCCTGTCGCCATCCCTGGCCCCTGCCCCCAGCCCCAGTCCTGCCCATCTCCACCCCCAAACCCCAGCCCTGCGCCAGCCCTGCCCTCAGCCCAGCCCCAGCCCCAGCCCGGCCCCAGCCATGCCCCTCAGCCCCAGCCCCAGCCCCAGCCCGGCCCCAGCCCTTCCCCAGCCCCAGCCACAGCCCCAGCCCAGCCCCAGCCCTATCCCTGCCCCAGCGCAGCCCCAGTCCCAGCCCCAGCCCTGGCCCCCAGGCCAGCCCTAACCTAGCCCTGCCTCAGCCCCAGGCCTAGCCCAGCCCTGCCCTCAGCCCAGCCCCAGACCTGGTACCAGGCCCAGCCCTGCCCCGAACCCAGCCCCAGCCCAGCCCCAACCCTGCCCCAGCCCTGTCCCCAGCCCCAGCCCCAGCCCTGCCCCAGCCCTGTCCCAGTGCCCCGCCCCAGCCCCAGCCCCAGCCCAGCCCCAGCCCTGCCCCAGCCCCAGCCCAAGCCCCCGCCCCATCCCTGCCCAAGCCTTGGTTCCAGCCCCGGCCCCAGCACAGCCCCAGCCCTACCCCTAACTCAGCCCTAGCCCCCAGCCCTGTCCACAGCCCCCAGCCCCAGCCCCAGCCCCCACCCCTCGGCACCAGCCAAGCCCCAGACTCGGCCCCAACCCAGCCCCAGCCCTAGCCCTGCCCCAATCCCCGCCCCAGTCCCAGCCCCCATTCCACCCTCAGCCCCGGCCCCAGCCCTGCCCCAGCCACAGCCCTAGCCCAGCCCTGCTCTTAGCCCAGCCCCAGCCCGCCCCCAGCCCTGTCCCCAACCCCAGCCCCTGCCCCAGCATCACCCTCGTCCCCAGCCCTGCCCCTGCCCCAGACCTACCCCAGCCCAGCCCTGGTCCCAGCCCAGCCCCAGCCCTGTCCCAGCCCCAGCCCCAGCCCCATCCGTTCCCCCAGCCCATCCCAGCCCCATCCCTATCCCTGCACCCAGCCCTGCCCCAGCCCCCAGCCCTACTCCAGCCCTGCCCCAGCCTCGGGCCCAGCCCTGCCCCAGGCCCAGCCCAGACCCCCAGCCCAGCCCCACCCTCATCCCCTGCCCCAGCCCCAGCCCCGGCCCCAGCCCAGCCCCAGCCCTGTCCCCAGCCCCGGCCCCTGCTCCAGGTATATCCCTGCCCCAGCCCAGCCCCAGCCACTGCCCAGCCCCAGCACTGGACTCAGCCCCAGCCCCAGCCCTGGACCCAGCCCAGCCCAAGCCCCAGCCCAGCCCCAGCCCCCAGCCCTGCCCCAGCCCAGCCCCAGACCCCAGCCCAGACCCAAGCCCAGGCCGAGCCCAGCCCCAGCCCCAGCCCTGCCCCAGACCAGGCCGAGCCCTGGAACCAGGCCCAGCCCTGCCCCGAACCCAGCCCCAGCCCAGCCCCAGCCCTGCCCCAGCTCGGGCCCCAGCCCTGTCCCCAGCCCCTGCCCCAGCCCCACCCTCGTCCCCAGCCCAGCCCCTGCCCCAGACCTACCCCAGCCCAGCCCCGGTCCCAGCCCAGGCCCAGCCCAGCCCCATCCCTTCCCCCAGCCCCAGCCCCAGCACCATCCGTTCCCCCAGCCCATCCCATCCCCATCCCTATCCCTGCCCCCAGCCCTGCCCCAGCCTCGGGCCCAGCCCTGCCCCAGGCCCAGCCCAGACCCCAGCCCAGCCCCCACCCCTCATCCCCAGCCCAGGCCCTGCCCCAGGCCCTGTCCTGCACCGAACCCAGCCCCAGCCCGGCCCCAGCCCAGCCCCAGCCCTGGACCCAGCCCCAGCCCCAGCCCCAGCCCCAGCCCAGCCCCAGGCCCTGCCCTGCACCGAACCCAGCCCCAGCCAAGCCCACCTCGGGCCCCAGCCCTGTCCCCCAGCCCAAACCCAGCCACTGACCAGCCCCAGCACTGGCCCCAGCCAGCCCTAGCCCAGCCCTGCTCTCAGCCCAGCCCCAGGCCTGGACCCAGCCCCAGCCCTGGGCCCAGCTCCAGCCCCAGCCCAGCCCCTGCTTCAGACTTGCACCGAACCCAGCCCCAGCCCGGCCCCAGCCCTGCCCCAGCTTGAGCCCCAGCCCTTTCACCAGCCCCGGCACCTGCCCCAGCCCTAGTCCTGCCCCAGCCCAGCCCTGCCCCAGCCCCACAACCCAGCCTCAGCCCCGGCCCCAGCCCAGCCCCAGACCCAGCCCTGCCCCAGCCCAGCCCCGGCCACAGCCCAGCCCCAGCCCTGGACCCAGCCCCAGCCCCAGCCCTGCCCCAGACCAGCCCCAGACCCAGCCCTGTCCCAGCCCAGCCCCGGCCACAGCCCAGCCCCAGCCCTGGACCCAGCCCCAGCCCCGGACCCAGCCCCAGCCCCAGCCCTGCCGCAGACCAGGCCTAGCCCAGCCCTGCCCTCAGCCCAGCCCCAGCCCTGGAACCAGGCCCAGCCCTGCCCGGAACCCAGCCCCAGCCCAGCCCCAGCCCTGCCCCAGCTCGGGCCCCAGCCCTGTCCCCAGCCCCCGGCACCTGCCCCAGCCCTAGTCCTGCCCAATCCCAGCCCAGCCCCAGCCCTGGACCCAGCCCCAGCCCCAGCCCCACCCCCGGCCTCAGCCCCCGGCCCAGCCCAGCTCCGGCCCCAGCTCCAGCCCTGCCCCAGTCCCCCCCCCCCCAGCCCACCCTCAGCCCCGGCCCCAGCCCCAGCCCCAGCCCTGCCCAGGCCTTGGTTCCAGCCCCGGCCCTAGCACAGCCCCAGCCCTAGCACAGCCCCAGCCCTAGCCCCATCCCTGCCCCCAGCCCCAGCCCCAGCCCAGCCCCCAGTTCCAGCCCTGCCCCAGCCTTGCCCCAGCCTCGGGCCCAGCCCTGCCCCAGGTCCTAGCCCAGACCCCAGCCCAGCCCCACCCTCATCCCCAGCCCAGCCCCAGCCCCAGCCCTGCAACGAACCCAGCCCCAGCTCGGGCCCCAGCCCCGGCCCCAGCCCCGGCCCATGCCCCAGCCATAGTATTGCCCCGTCCCAGCCCCAAACCCAAGCCCCAGCCCCAACCTTGGCCCCAGCCCAGCCTCAGTTCCAGCCCTGCCCCCAGCCCTGGCGCCAGCCCCGGTCCCAGACCTCGGTCCCAGCCCAGCCCCAGCCCTAGCCATGCCACAGTCCCCGCCCCAGTCCCCGCCCCAGCCCACCCTCAGCCCCGGCCCCAGCCCTGCCCCAGCCACAGCCCTAGCCCAGCCCTGCCCTTAGCCCAGCCCCAGCCTGACCCCAGCCCTGTCCCCAGCCCCTGCCCTCCAGCCCCAACCTCATCCCCAGCCCAGCCCCTGCCCAAGCCCTACCTCACCCAGTCCCCGGTCCCCAGCCCAGGCCCAGCCCTGCCCCAGCCCAATCCCCAGCCCCAGCCCCAGCCCCATCCGTTCCCCCAGCTCGGCCCATCCCCATCCCCATCCCTGCCCCCAGCCCAAGCCCCAGCCCCAGCCCTACCCAAGCCCTGCCCCTGCCTCGGGCCCAGCCCCAGCCGTGGACCCAGCCCAGACCCAGCCCAGGCCCAGCCACCGCCCAGCCTCAGCCCTGGACCCAGCCCAGCCCCAGCCCAGGCCCAGCCCAGCCCCAGCCCCAGCCCTGGACCCAGCCCCAGCCCCAACCCCAGCCCTGGACCCAGCCCAGACCCAGCCCATCCCAGCCCAGCCCCAGCCCCAGCCCTGGACCCAGCCCCAGCCTCAGCCCCCACCATGCCCCAGCCCCAGCCCTGCACCAAACCCAGCCCCATCCCTGCCCCCAGCGCAGCCCTAGCCCAGCCCTGACCCAGCCCCGCCCTGCCCCTGCTCCAGCCCTAGCCAAGCCCTGCTCTCAGCCCAGCCCCAGGCCTGGACTCAGCCCCAGCCCTGCTCCAGTCCAGCCCCAGCCCCAGCCCTACCCCAGCCCAGCCCCAGCCTCAGGCCCAGCCCTGCCCCAGGCCCAGCCCAGACCCCAGCCCAGACCCAGCCACCACCCAGCCCCAGCCCTGGACCCAGCCTCAGGCCCAGCCCTGCCTCAGTCCCAGCCACAGCCCCGGCCACAGCCCCAGCCCAGCCCCCGCTCCACGCCTGCCCCAGCCCAGCCCCAGTTCCAGCCCTGCCCAAGCCCTGCCCCAGCCCTGGCCCCAGCCCAGCCCCAGCACCAGCCCTACCCCAGTCCCCACCCCCAGTCCCCGCCCCAACCCACCCTCAGCCCCAGCCCCAGCCCTGCCCCCAGCCCAGCCCTAGCCCAGCCCATACGCAGCCTCAGCCCTGCCCCGAACCCAGCCCCAGCCCGGCCCCAGCCCAGCCCCAGCCCCAGCCCTGCCCCAGCCCAGCCCCAACCACAGCCCAGCCCCAGCCCTGGACCCAGCCCAGCCCAGCCTCAGCCCTGGCCCCAGCCCTGGACCCAGCCCCACCCCTAGCCTAGCCCTGCCCTCAGCCCAGCCCCATCCCAGCCCCCAGCCCCAGCCCTGCCCCCAGCCCAGCCCCAGCCCTGACCCAGTCCCAGCCCCCAGCCCCATCCGTTCCCCCAGCTCCAGCCCCAGCCCCACCCGTGGCCCCAGCCCCGGCCCCAGCCCAGCCCCAGCCCCAGCCCCAGCCCCAGCCCTGGCCCCAGCTTGTCCCAGCCCCAGTCCTGCCCCAGCCCCCGGCCCCAGCCCAGCCCCAGCCCCAGACCAGCCATAGAATTGGTTCCCGGCCCCAGCCCCAGCCCTGCCCCCCAGCCCAGCCCCAGCCCTGGCCCCATCCTCAGTCCCAGCCCTGCCCCAGCCTCGGGCCCAGCCCTGTCCCAGGCCCAGCCCAGAACCCAGCCCAGCCTCAGCCCCGGCCCCAGCCCTGCCCCAGCCCCAGACCGAGCCCAGCCCTGCCCTCAGCCACAGCCCAGCCCCAGCCCTGCCCCGGCCCAGCCCCAGCCCCAGCCCAGCCCCTGCCCTGGACCCAGCCCCAGTCGCAGCCCCGGCCCCAGCCCCAGCCATGCCCCAGAACAGCCCCAGCCCTGCGCCAGCCCAGCCCCAGCCCTTCCCCAGCCCCAGCCCCAGACCAGGCCGCAGCCCAGCGTTAGCCCAGCCCTGCCCCAACCCCAGCCCAGCCCCAGCCCTACCCCAGCCCAGCCCCAGCCCCGGCCCCAACCTCAGTCCCACCCCTGCTCCCAGCCCCGGCCCCAGGCTCTACTCCAGCCCTATCCTCGCCCAGCCCCCAGCCCAGCCCCAGCCCCGGCTCCAGCCCCAGCCCCACCCTCGGACCCAGCCCTGCCCCAGCCACAGCCCAGCCCCAGCCCTGGACCCAGCCCCAGTCGCAGCGCCGGCCACAGCCCAGACCCTAGCCCAGCCTCAGCCCCGGCTCCAGTCCCCGCCCCAGCTCAGCCCAGAACCCAGCCCAGCACCAGCCCCCGGCCCCAGCCCTGCCGCAGCCCCAGCCCCAGCCCCACCCTCGGCCCCAGCCCAGCCCCAGCCCCAGCCCAGCCCCAGCTCTGCCCTGGACCCACCCCCAGACCCACCCCAGCCTCATCCCCAGCCCTTCCCCAGCCCAGCCCCTGCCCCAGCCCCAGCCCAGCCCCTGCCCTGGACCCAGCCCCAGCCCCAGCCCAGCCCCAGCCCCAGCCCTGCCCCAGAACAGCCCCAGCCACTGCCCAGCCCCAGCCCTGGCCCCAGCCCCAGCCCTGCACCAGCCCAGCACCAGCCCCAGCCTGCCCCAGCCCAGCCCCAGCCACAGCCCAGCCCCAGCCCTGGACCCAGCCCAAGCCAAGCCCCAGCCCTCTCCCAAGCCCTGCCCCAGCCCAGTCCAGCCACAGCCCAGCCCCAGCCCTGGCCCCAGCCCCAGCCCCAGCCCTGCACCAGCCCAGCCCCAGCCCCAGCCTGCCCCAGCCCAGCCACAGCCCAGCCCCAGCCCTGGACCCAGCCCTAGCCCAGCCCCTGCCCTGGACCCAGCCCCAGCCCCAGCCCAGCCCCAGCCCCAGCCCTGCCCCAGAACAGCCCCAGCCACTGCCCAGCCCCAGCCCTGGCCCCAGCCCCAGCCCCAGCCCTGCACCAGCCCAGCCCCAGCCCCAGCCTGCCCCAGCCCAGCCCCAGCCACAGCCCAGCCCCAGCCCTGGACCCAGCCCCAGCCCCAGCCCAGCTCCAGCCCCAGCCCTGCCCCATAACAGCCCCAGCCACTGCCCAGCCCCAGCCCTGGCCCCAGCCCCAGCCCCAGCCTGCCCCAGCCCAGCCCAGCCACAGCCCAGCCCCAGCCCTGGACCCAGCCCAAGCCAAGCCCCAGCCCTCTCCCAAGCCCTACCCCAGCCCTGGCCCCCAGCCCCAGCCCCAGCCTGCCCCAGACCAGCCCCAGTCACACACCAGCCCCAGCCCTGGACCCAGCCCTAGCCCAGCCCCAGCCCTCTCCCAGGCCCTACCCCCAGCCCAGCCCCAGCCACAGCCCAGCCCCAGCCCTGGACCCAGCCCTAGCCCAGCCCCAGACCTCTCCCAAGCCCTACCCCAGTCCGGCTCCAGTCCCCGCCCCAGCCCAGCCTGCCCCAGCCCTACCCCAGCCCCAGCCCCAGCCCCAGCCCTGGCCCCAGCTTGTCCCAGCCCCAGTCCTGCCCCAGCCCCGGCCCCAGCCCAGCCCCAGCCCCAGACCAGCCATAGAATTGGTTCCCAGCCCAGCCCCAGCCCTGCCCCCAGCCCAGCCCCAGCCCTGGCCCCAACCTCAGTCCCAGCCCTGCCCCAGCCTCGGGCCCAGTCCCTGTCCCAGGCCCAGCCCAGAACCCAGCCCAGCCTCAGCCCCGGCCCCAGCCCTGCCCCAGCCCCAGACCGAGCCCAGCCCTGCCCTCAGCCACAGCCCAGCCCCAGCCCTGCCCCGGCCCAGCCCCAGCCCCAGCCCAGCCCCTGCCCTGGACCCAGCCCCAGTCGCAGCCCCGGCCCTAGCCCCAGCCATGCCCCAGAACAGTCCCAGCCCTGCGCCAGCCCAGCCCCAGCCCTTACCCAGCCCCCAGCCCCAGACCAGGCCCGCAGCCCAGCGTTAGCCCAGCCCTGCCCCCAGCCACAGCCCAGCCCCAGCCCTGCGCCCAGCCCAGCCCCAGCCCCAGCCCAGCCCAGCCCTGGTCCAAGCCCCAGCCGCAGCCCCCGGTCCCAGCCCAGCCCTAGCCCAGCCCTGCCCAAGCCCCAGCTTCACCCCCGGCCCCAGCCCCGGCCCCTGCCCAGCCCCACTCCCATCCCTGCCCCCCAGCCCTGCCCCAGCCCCAGCCCCAGCCCTGTCCCAGCCCCAGCCCAGCCATAGACTTGGTTCCCCGCCCCAGCCCCAGCCCAGAACCCAGCCCAGCCTCAGCCCCGGCCGCAGCCCTGCCCCAGCCCCAGACCTAGCCCAGCCCTGCCCTCAGCCCAGCCCCAGCCTTGGCCCAGCCCTGCCTCCAGCCCAGGCCCACCCACGGCCCCAGCCCCGGCCCCAGTCCAGCACCCGCCCTGCCCCAGCTCCAGCCCTGCACCGAACCCAGACCCAGCCCCGGCCCCGACCCCAGCCCCAGCCCTAGCCCAGCCCTGGACCCAGCCCCAGCCCCAGCCCCATCCCCAGCCCCAGCCCCAGCCCAGCCCCTGCCCTGGACCCAGCCCCAGCCCAGCCCCAGCCCAGCCACAGCCACAGCCCAGCCCCAGCCCTGGACCCAGCCCCAGTCGCAGCCCCATCCTCAGCCCAGACCCTAGCCCAGCCACAGCCCCGGCTCCAGTCCCCGCCCCAGCCCCAGCCCCAGCCCATCCCCAGCCCCAGTCCAGCCATAGAATTGGTTCCCGCCCCAGCCCAGCCCAGAACCCAGCCCAGCCCCAGCCACAGCCCTGCCCCAGCCCCAGCCCTAGCCCAGCCCTGCCCTCAGCCCAGGCCCAGCCCTAGCCCAGCCCTGCTCTCAGCCCACAGCCCCTGCCCCAGCCCTGCCCCAGTCCCCTGCCCCAGCCCAGTCCTGGTCCCAGCCCAGCCCCTGCCCTGCCCCAGCCCCCAGCCCTAGCCCTGCCCTTGACTTGGTTCCAGCCCCGACCCCCAGCCCTGGCCCCAGCCCAGCCCTGCCCCCAGCCGAGCCCCGGCCCCAGCCCCTAGCCCTGCCCCCCAACCCCGGCCCCAGGCCAAGGCCCAGCCTCCTGGCTAGTTCTGCCCCATCCCCCGGCCCCAGCCCAGCCCCAGCCCCAGCCCCAGCCCTGCCCCAGCCCTGGCCCCCAGCCCCCGGCCCCAGACTCGGCCCCAGCCCCGCCCCAGCCCTGTCCCCAGCCCCTTCCCTGCCCCAGCCCTACCCCAGCCCAGTCCCGGTCCCCAGCCCAGGCCCAGCCCAGCCCCAGTCCCAGCCCCAGCCGTGGCCCCATCCCTGCCCCAGCCTTCAACCCAGCCTCATCCCATCCCTGCCCCCAGCCCCAGCCCCAGCCCAGCCCCAGCCCTTCCCCAGCCCCCAGCCGCAGACCAGGCCGCAGCCCAGCGTTAGCCCAGCCCTGCCCCCAGCCCCAGCCCCGGCCCCAGCCCTACCCCAGCCCAGCCCCAGCCCCGGCCCCAACCTCAGTCCCACCCCTGCTCCCAGCCCCAGCCCCAGGCTCTACTCCAGCCCTACCCTCGCCCAGCCCCCAGCCCAGCCCCAGCCCCGGCCCCAGCCCCAGCCCCACCCCTCGGACCCAGCCCTGCCCCAGGCCACAGCCCAGCCCCAGCCCTGGACCCAGCCCCAGTCGCAGCCCCGGCCACAGCCCAAGACCCTAGCCCAGCCTCAGCCCCGGCTCCAGTCCCCGCCCCAGCTCAGCCCAGATCCCAGCCCAGCACCAGCCCCGGCCCCCAGCTCTGCCGCAGCCCCAGCCCCAGCCCCACCCTCGGCCCCAGCCCAGCCCCAGCCCCAGCCCAGCCCCAGCTCTGCCCTGGACCCAACCCCAGACCCACCCCAGCCTCATCCCCAGCCCTTCCCCAGCCCAGCCCCTGCCCCAGCCCCAGCCCAGCCCCTGCCCCTGGACCCAGCCCCAGCCCCAGCCCAGCCCCAGCCCCAGCCCTGCCCCAGAACAGCTCCAGCCACCGCCCAGCCCCAGCCCTGGCCCCAGCCCCAGCACCAGCCCTGCACCAGCCCAGCACCAGCCCCAGCCTGCCCCAGCCCAGCCCCAGCCACAGCCCAGCCCCAGCCCTGGACCCAGCCCTAGCCCAGCCCCAGCCCTCTCCCAAGCCCTACCCCAGCCCAGCCCCCAGCCACAGCCCAGCCCCAGCCCTGGACCCAGCCCTAGCCCAGCCCCAGCCCTCTCCCAAGCCCTACCCCAGCCCTGCCCCAGTCCCCAGCCCCCAGCCCCAGCCCTGCCCCTGCCCTTTACTCAGCCACAGCCCAACCCCAGCCCCAACCGTGCCCCAGCCCAGCCACAGCCACAGCCCAGCCCCAGACCTGGACCCAGCCCCAGCCCAGCCCCAGCCCCAACCCTGCCCCAGCCCAGCCCCAGCCACAGCCCAGCCACAGCCCTAGACCCAGCCCCAGTCGCAGCCCCGGCCCCAGCCCCAGCCCCTGCCGCAGCCCCACTCCCATCCCTGCTTCCAGCCCATCCCCATCCCCACCGTGGACCTAGCCCCAGCCCCAGCCCAGCCCCAGCTCTGCCCTGGACCCACCCCCGGCCCCACCCCAACCTCATCCCCATCCCTGCCCCAGCCCAGCCCCAGCCACAGAGCAGCCCCAGCCCTGGACCCCAGCCTCCGGCCCAGCCCTGCCCTAGGCCCAGCCCAGACCCCAGCCCAGCCCCACCCACGGCCCCATCCCCGGACACAGCCCAGCCCTAGCCCAGCTCTGCACAGCCACAGCCCTAACCCAGCCCTGCCCTTAGCCCTACCCCAGCCCTACCCAAGCCCTGCCCCCAGCCCCAGTCCCAGCCTCAGCCCCAGAGCAGCCCCAGCCCCCAGCCCCACCCTCGGCCCCAGCCCAGCCCCAGCCCCCCAGCCCAGCCCCAGCTCTGCCCTGGACCCACCCCCAGACCCACCCCAGCCTCATCCCCAGCCCTTTCCCCAGCCCAGCCCCTGCCCCAGCCGCAGCCCAGCCCCTGCCCTGGACCCATCCCCATCCCCAGCCCCAACCCCAGCCCCAGCCCTGCCCCAGAACAGCCCCAGCCACTGCCCAGCCCCAGCCCTGGCCCCAGCCCCAGCCCCAGCCCTGCACCAGCCCTGCCCCAGCCCCAGCCTGCCCCAGACCAGCCCCAGCCACAGCCCAGCCGCAGCCCTGGACCCAGCCCTAGCCCAGCCCCAGCCCTCTCCCAAGCCCTACCCCAGCCCAGCCCCAGCCACAGCCCAGCCCCAGCCCTGGCCCCAGCCCCAGCCCCAGCCCTGCACCAGCCCAGCACCAGCCCCAGCCTGCCCCAGCCCAGCCCCAGCCACAGCCCAGCCCCAGCCCTGGACCCAGCCCTAGCCCAGCCCCAGCCCTCTCCCAAGCCCTACCCCAGCCCAGCCCCAGCCACAGCCCAGCCCCAGCCCTGGACCCAGCCCTAGCCCAGCCCCAGCCCTCTCCCAAGCCCTACCCCCAGCCCTTGCCCCCAGTCCCAGCCCCAGCCCCAAGCCCTGCCCCTGCCCTGGACTCAGCCACAGCCCAACCCCAGCCCCAACCGTGCCCCAGCCCAGCCCCAGCCACAGCCCAGCCCCAGACCTGGACCCAGCCCCAGCCCAGCCCCAGCCCCAACCCTGCCCCAGCCCAGCCCCAGCCACAGCCCAGCCACAGCCCTAGACCCAGCCCCAGTCGCAGCCCCCGGCCCCAGCCCAGCCCCTGCCGCAGCCCCACTCCCATCCCTGCTTCCAGCCCATCCCATCCCCACCGTGGACCTAGCCCCAGCCCCAGCCCAGCCCCAGCTCTGCCCTGGACCCACCCCCGGCCCCACCCCCAACCTCATCCCCATACCCTGCCCCAGCCCAGCCCCCAGCCACAGAGCAGCCCCAGCCCTGGACCCCAGCCTCCGGCCCAGCCCTGCCCTAGGCCCAGCCCAGACCCCAGCCCAGCCCCACCCACGGCCCCATCCCCGGACACAGCCCAGCCCTAGCCCAGCTCTGCACAGCCACAGCCCTAACCCAGCCCTGCCCTTAGCCCTACCCCAGCCCTACCCAAGCCCTGCCCCCAGCCCCAGTCCCAGCCTCAGCCCCAGAGCAGCCCCAGCCCCAGCCCCACCCTCGGCCCCAGCCCAGCCCCCAGCCCCAGCCCAGCCCCAGCTCTGCCCTGGACCCACCCCCAGACCCACCCCAGCCTCATCCCCAGCCCTTCCCCAGCCCAGCCCCCTGCCCCAGCCGCAGCCCAGCCCCTGCCCTGGACCGATCCCCATCCCCAGCCCAGCCCCAGCCCCAGCCCTGCCCCAGAACAGCCCCCAGCCACTGCCCAGCCCCAGCCCTGGCCCCAGCCCCAGCCCCAGCCCTGCACCAGCCCTGCCCCAGCCCCAGCCTGCCCCAGACCAGCCCCCAGCCACAGCCCAGCCGCAGCCCTGGACCCAGCCCTAGCCCAGCCCCAGCCCTCTCCCAAGCCCTACCCCAGCCCAGCCCCAGCCACAGCCCAGCCCCAGCCCTGGCCCCAGCCCCAGCCCCAGCCCTGCACCAGCCCAGCACCAGCCCCAGCCTGCCCCAGCCCAGCCCCAGCCACAGCCCAGCCCCCAGCCCTGGACCCAGCCCTAGCCCAGCCCCAGCCCTCTCCCAAGCCCTACCCCAGCCCAGCCCCAGCCACAGCCCAGCCCCAGCCCTGGACCCAGCCCTAGCCCAGCCCCAGCCCTCTCCCAAGCCCTACCCCAGCCCTGCCCCAGTCCCAGCCCCAGCCCCAGCCCTGCCCCTGCCCTGGACTCAGCCACAGCCCAACCCCAGCCCCAACCGTGCCCCAGCCCAGCCACAGCCACAGCCCAGCCCCAGACCTGGACCCAGCCCCAGCCCCAGCCCCAGCCCCAACCCTGCCCCCAGCCCAGCCCCAGCCACAGCCCAGCCACAGCCCTAGACCCAGCCCCAGTCGCAGCCCCGGCCCCAGCCCAGCCCCTGCCGCAGCCCCACTCCCATCCCTGCTTCCAGCCCATCCCCATCCCCACTGTGGACCTAGCCCCAGCCCCAGCCCAGCCCCAGCTCTGCCCTGGACCCACCCCCCGGTTCCCACCCCAGCCTCATCCCCAGCCCTGCCCCAGCCCAGCCCCAGCCACAGAGCAGCCCCAGCCCTGGACCCCAGCCTCCGGCCCAGCCCTGCCCTAGGCCCAGCCCAGACCCCAGCCCAGCCCCACCCACGGCCCCATCCCCGGACACAGCCCAGCCCTAGCCCAGCTCTGCACAGCCACAGCCCTAACCCAGCCCTGCCCTTAGCCCTACCCCAGCCCTACCCAAGCCCTGCCCCCAGCCCCAGTCCCAGCCTCAGCCCCAGAGCAGCCCCAGCCCCAGCCCCACCCCTCGGGCCCCAGCCCAGCCCCAGCCCCAGCCCAGCCCCCAGCTCTGCCCTGGACCCACCCCCAGACCCACCCCAGCCTCATCCCCAGCCCTTCCCCCAGCCCAGCCCCTGCCCCAGCCCCAGCCCAGCCCCTGCCCTGCACCCATCCCCATCCCCAGCCCAGCCCCAGCCCCAGCCCTGCCCCAGAACAGCCCCAGCCACTGCCCAGCCCCAGCCCTGGCCCCAGCCCCAGCCCCAGCACTGCACCAGCCCTGCCCCAGCCCCAGCCTGCCCCAGACCAGCCCCCAGCCACAGCCCAGCCGCAGCCCTGGACCCAGCCCCTAGCCCAGCCCCAGCCCTCTCCCAAGCCCTACCCCAGCCCAGCCCCAGCCACAGCCCAGCCCCAGCCCTGGCCCAAGCCCCCAGCCCCAGCCCTGCACCAGCCCAGCCCCAGCCCCAGCCTGCCCCAGCCCAGCCCCAGCCACAGCCCAGCCCCAGCCCTGGACCCAGCCCTAGCCCAGCCCCAGCCCTCTCCCAAGCCCTACACCAGCCCAGCCCCAGCCACAGCCCCAGCCCCACCCTGGACCCAGCCCTAGCCCAGCCCCAGCCCTCTCCCAAGCCCTACCCCAGCCCGGCTCCAGTCCCCGCCCCAGCCCAGCCTGCCCCAGCCCTACCCCAGCCCCAGCCCCAGCCTCAGCCCCCAGAGCAGCCCCAGCCCCAAGCCCCACCCTCGGCCCCAGCCCAGCCCCAGCCCCAGCCCAGCCCCAGCTCTGCCCTGGACCCACCCCCAGACCCACCCCAGCCTCATCCCCAGCCCTTCCCCAGCCCAGCCCCTGCCCCAGCCCCAGCCCAGCCCCTGCCCTGGACCCAGCCCCAGCCCCAGCCCAGCCCCAGCCCCAGCCCTGCCCCAGAACAGCCCCAGCCACTGCCCAGCCCCAGCCCTGGCCCCAGCCCAAGCCCCAGCCCTGCACCAGCCCAGTCCCAGCCCCAGCCTGCCCCAGACCAGCCCCAGCCACAGACCAGCCCCAGCCCTGGACCCAGCCCTAGCCCAGCCCCAGCCCTCTCCCAAGCCCTACCCCAGCCCAGCCCCAGCCACAGCCCAGCCCCAGCCCTGGCCCCAGCCCCAGCCCCAGCCCTGCACCAGCCCAGGCCCCAGCCCCAGCCTGCCCCAGCCCAGCCCCAGCCACAGAGCAGCCACAGCCCTGGACCCAGCCCTAGCCCAGCCCCAGCCCTCTCCCAAGCCCTACCCCAGCCCAGCCCCAGCCACAGCCCAGCCCCAGCCCTGTACCCAGCCCTAGCCCAGCCCCAGCCCTCTCCCAAGCCCTACCCCAGCCCGGCTCCAGTCCCCCGCCCCAGCCCAGCCTGACCCAGCCCTACCCCAGCCCCAGCCCCAGCCTCAGCCATAGAGCAGCCCCAGCCCCAGCCCCACCCTCGGCCCCCAGCCCCAGCCCCAGCCCTGTACCCAGCCCTAGCCCAGCCCCAGCCCTCTCCCAAGCCCTACCCCAGCCCAGCCCCAGCCACAGCCCAGCCCCAGCCCTACCCCAGCCCCAGCCCCAGCCCCAGCCCTGGCCCCAGCTTGTCCCCAGCCCCAGTCCTGCCCCCAGCCCCGGCCCCAGCCCAGCCCCAGCCCCAGACCAGCCATAGAATTGGTTCCCGGCCCAGCCCCAGCCCTGCCCCCATCCCAGCCCCAGCCCTGCCCCCAGCCCAGCCCCAGCCCTGGCCCCAAACCCCAGTCCCAGCCCTGCCCCAGCCTCGGGTCCAGCCCTGTCCCAGGCCCAGCCCAGAACCCAGCCCAGCCTCAGCCCCCGGCCCCAGCCCTGCCCCAGCCCCAGACCGAGCCCAGCCCTGCCCTCAGCCACAGCCCAGCCCCAGCCCTGCCCCGGCCCAGCCCCAGCCCCAGCCCAGCCCCCTGCCCTGGACCCCAGCCCCAGTCGCAGCCCCGGCCCCAGCCCCAGCCATGCCCCAGAACAGCCCCAGCCCTGCGCCAGCCCAGCCCCAGCCCCAGCCCAGCCCCTGCCCTGGACCAAGCCCCAGCCCCAGCCCCAGCCCCAGCCCTGCCCCAGAACAGCCCCAGCCCTGCCCCAGCCTAGCCCCAGCCCCAGCCCAGCCCCCTGCCCTGGACCCAGCCCCAGCCCTAACCCAGCCCCAGCCCAGCCCCAGCCACCGCCCAGCCCCAGCCCTGCGCCAGCCCAGCCCCAGCCCCAGCCCTGCCCCCAGCCCAGCCCCATCCACACCCTGGACCCAGCCCCAGCCCAGCCCCAGCCACAGCCCAGCCCCAGCCCTGGACCCAGCCCCAGCCCAGCCCAGCCCTGGACCAAGCCCCAGCCGCAGCCCCGGCCCCAGCCCAGCCCTAGCCCAGACCTGCCCAAGCCCCAGCTTCACCCCCCGGCCCCAGCCCCGGCCCCTGCCCAGCCCCCACTCCCATCCCTGCCCCCAGCCCTGCCCCAGCCCCAGCCCCAGCCCTGTCCCAGCCCCAGCCCAGCCATAGACTTGGTTCCCGCCCCAGCCCCAGCGCAGAACCCAGCCCAGCCTCAGCCCCCGGCCGCAGCCCTGCCCCAGCCCCAACCCTAGCCCAGCCCCTGCCCTCAGCCCAGCCCCAGCCTTGGCCCAGCCCAGCCTCCAGCCCAGGCCCCACCCACGGCCCCAGCCCCCGGCCCCAGTCCAGCACCCCGCCCTGCCCCAGCCCCAGCCCTGCACCGAACCCAGCCCCAGCCCCCAGCCCCTACCCCAGCCCCAGCCCTAGCCCAGCCCTGCATTCAGCCCCAGCCCCAGCCCCATCCCTAGCCCCAGCCCCAGCCCCAGCCCCTGCCCTGGACCCAGCCCCAGCCCAGCTCCAGCCCAGCCCCAGCCACAGCCCAGCCCCAGCCCTGGACCCAGCCCCAGTCGCAGCCCCATCCTCAGCCCAGACCCTAGCCCAGCCACAGCCCCGGCTCCAGTCCCCGCCCCAGCCCCAGCCCCAGGCCCATTCCCAGCCCCAGTCCAGCCATAGAATTGGTTCCCCGCCCCCCAGCCCAGCCCAGAACCCAGCCCAGCCCAGCCCCTGCCCTGCCCCAGCCCCAGCACTAGCCCAGCCCTGCCCTCAGCCCTGCCCCAGCCCCAGCCCAGCCCCGCCCTCAGCCCAGGCCCAGCCCTAGCCGAGCCCTGCTCTCAGCCACAGCCCCAGCCCCAGCCGTGCCCCAGTCCCTGCCCCAGCGCAGTCCTGGTACCAGCCCAGCCCCTGCCCTGCCCCAGCCCCAGCCCTAGCCCAGCCCTACCCCTCAGGCCCCAGCCCCAGCCCCAGCCCCAGCCCCTGCCCTGCCCTTGACTTGGTTCCAGCCCCGACCCCAGCCCCACCCCCAGCCCAGCCCTTCCCCCAGCCGAGCCCCGGCCCCAGCCCCTAGCCCTGCCCCCAACCCGGCCCCAGGCCAAGGCCCAGCCTCCAGCCTAGTTCTGCCCCATCCCTGGCCCCAGCCCAGCCCCGGCCCCAGCCCCGCCCCAGCCCTGTCCCCAGCCCCTTCCCTGCCCCAGCCCTACCCCAGCCAGTCCCGGTCCCATCCCAGCCCCATCCCAGCTCCAGCCACAGCCCCAGCCCCAGCCCTGGACCCAGCCCCAGTCGCAGCCCCATCCTCAGCCCAGACCCTAGTCCAGCGACAGCCCCGGCTCCAGTCCCCGCCCCAGCCCAGCCCTGCCTTAGCCCTGCCCCAGCCCCAGCCCCAGCCCTGGCCCCAGCTTGTCCCAGCCCCAGTCCTGCCCCAGCCCCAGCCCCAGCCCAGCCCCTGCCCCGGACCCAGTCCCAGCCCTAACCCAGCCCCAGCCCAGCCCCAGCCAACGCCCAGCCCCCAGCCCTACCCCCAGCCCAGCCCCATCCCCACCCTGGATCCAGCCCCAGCCCAGCCCCCAGCCACAGCCCCAGCCCCAGCCCTGTGCCAGCCCAGCCCCATCCCCAGCCCAGCCCCTGCCCCAGCCCCACCCTCGGCCCCAGCCCAGCCCCAGCCCCAGCCCAGCCCCCAGCTCTGCCCTGGACCCACCCCCAGACCCACCCCAGCCTCATCCCCCAGCCCCTTCCCCAGCCCAGCCCCTGCCCCAGCCCCAGCCCAGCCCCTGCCCTGGACCCATCCCCATCCCCCAGCCCAGCCCCAGCCCCAGCCCTGCCCCAGAAAAGCCCCAGCCACCGCCCAGCCCCCAGCCCTGGCCCCAGCCCAAGCCCCAGCCCTGCACCAGCCCAGCACCAGCCCCAGCCTGCCCCAGCCCAGCCCCAGCCACAGCCCAGCCCCAGCCCTGGACCCAGCCCCAGTCGCAGCCCCGGCCACAGCCCAGACCCTAGCCCAGCCTCAGCCCCGGCTCCAGTCCCCGCCCCAGCTCAGCCCAGAACCCAGCCCAGCCCCAGCCCCGGCCCCAGCCCCAGCCCCACCCTCGGACCCAGCCCTGCCCCAGCCACAGCCCAGCCCCAGCCCTGGACCCCAGCCCCAGTCGCAGCCCCCGGCCACAGCCCAG
This sequence comes from Melanerpes formicivorus, assembly GCF_026170545.1. Classification (NCBI taxonomy): domain Eukaryota; kingdom Metazoa; phylum Chordata; class Aves; order Piciformes; family Picidae; genus Melanerpes; species Melanerpes formicivorus. Next base: position 7,476 of record NW_027144641.1, on the reverse strand, counting down.
ACCCTAGCCCAGCCTCAGCCCCGGCTCCAGTCCCCGCCCCAGCTCAGCCCAGAACCCAGCCCAGCACCAGCTCTGCCCTGGACCCACCCCCAGACCCACCCCAGCCTCATCCCCAGCCCTTCCCCAGCCCAGCCCCTGCCCCAGCCCCAGCCCCAGCCCAGCCCCTGCCCTGGACACAGCCCCAGCCCCAGCCCAGCCCCAGCCCCAGCCCTGCCCCAGAACAGCCCCAGCCACCGCCCAGCCCCAGCCCTGGCCCCAGCCCCAGCCCCAGCCCTGCACCAGCCCAGCACCAGCCCCAGCCTGCCCCAGCCCAGCCCCAGCCACAGCCCAGCCCCAGCCCTGGACCCAGCCCTAGCCCAGCCCCAGCCCTCTCCCAAGCCCTACCCCAGCCCAGCCACAGCCACAGCCCAGCCCCAGCCCTGGACCCAGCCCTAGCCCAGCCCCAGCCCTCTCCCAAGCCCTACCCCAGCCCTGCCCCAGTCCCAGCCCCAGCCCCAGCCCTGCCCCTGCCCTGGACCCAGCCACAGCCCAACCCCAGCCCCAACCGTGCCCCAGCCCAGCCCCAGCCACAGCCCAGCCCCAGACCTGGACCCAGCCCCAGCCCAGCCCCAGCCCCAACCCTGCCCCAGCCCAGCCACAGCCACAGCCCTGCCCACAGCCCTAGACCCAGCCCCAGTCGCAGCCCCGGCCCCACCCCAGCCCCTGCCGCAACCCCCACTCCCATCCCTGCTTCCAGCCCATCCCCATCCCCACCGTGGACCTAGCCCCAGCCCCAGCCCAGCCCCAAGCTCTGCCCTGGAACCACCCCCAGCCCCACCCCAGCCTCATCCCCAGCCCTGCCCCAGCCCAGCCCCAGCCACAGCGCAGCCCCAGCCCTGGACCCCAGCCTCAGGCCCAGCCCTGCCCCAGGCCCAGCCCAGACCCCAGCCCAACCCCACCCACGGCCCCATCCCCGGACACAGCCCAACCCTAGCCCAGCTCTGCACAGCCACAGCCCTAACCCAGCCCTGCCCTTAGCCCTACCCCAGCCCTACCCAAGCCCTGCCCCCCAGCCCCAGTCCCAGCCTCAGCCCAAGAGCAGCCCCAGCCCCAGCCCCACCCTCGGCCCCAGCCCAGCCCCAGCCCCAGCCCAGCCCCAGCTCTGCCCTGGACCCACCCCCAGACCCACCCCAGCCTCATCCCCAGCCCTTCCCCAGCCCAGCCCCTGCCCCAGCCCCAGCCCAGTCCCTGCCCTGGACCCAGCCCCAGCCCCAACCGTGCACCAGCCCAGCCCCAGCCCCAACCCCAGCCCCAGCCCTGCCCCAGAACAGCCCCAGCCCAGCCCCTGCCCTGGACCCAGCCCCAGCCCCAGCCCAGCCCCAGCCCCAGCCCTTCCCCAGCCCCAGCCCCAGACCAGGCCGCAGCCCAGCGTTAGCCCAGCCCTGCCCCCCAGCCCCAGCCCCGGCCCCAGCCCTACCCCAGCCCAGCCCCAGCCCCGGCCCCCAACCTCAGTCCCACCCCTGCTCCCAGCCCCGGCCCCAGGCTCTACTCCAGCCCTACCCTCGCCCAGCCCCAGCCCTAGCCCAGACCTGGCCCCAGCCCTGCCCCAGCCCAGCCCCAGCCCCAGCCCAGCCCCAGCCCTGGACCCAGCCCTAGCCCAGCCCCAGCCCTGCCCCTGCCCTGGACCCAGCCCCAGCCCAGCCCCAGCCCCAACCCTGCCCCAGCCCAGCCACAGCCCAGCCCCAGACCTGGACCCAGCCCCAGCCCAGCCCCAGCCCCAACCCTGCCCCAGCCCAGCCACAGCCACAGCCCAGCCCCAGCCCTGGACCCAGCCCCAGTCGCAGCCCCCGGCCCCAGCCCAGACCCTGCCGCAGCCCCACTCCCATCCCTGCTTCCAGCCCATCCCCATCCCCACCCTGCCCCCAGCCCCAGTCCCCAGCCTCAGCCCCAGAGCAGCCCCAGCCCAGCACCTGCCCCAGCCCTACGCCAGCCCAGTCCCGGTCCCAGCCCAGCCCCAGCCCTGCCCCAGCTCTGGCCCCAGCCCTGTCCCCAGCCCCGGACCCTGCCCCAGCCCCAGACCTAGCCCAGACCTGCCCACAGCCCCAGCCACAGCCCAGACCTAGCCCCAGCCCAGCCCCAGCCCCAACCCTGCCCCCAGCCCAGCCCCAGCCACAGCGCAGCCCCAGCCTGGACCCCAGCCTCGGGCCCAGCCCCAACCCTGCCCCCAGCCCAGCCCCAGCCACAGCCCAGCCCCAGCCCTGGACCCAGTCCCAGCCCAGCCCCAGCCCAGCCCCAGCCCTGGAACCAGCCCCAGCTCAGCCACAGCCCCAGCCCTGCCCTCAGCCCAGCCCCCAACCACAACCCAGCCCTGCCCTGGACCCAGCCCCGGACCCAGCCCCAGATCCAGCCCCAGCCCCAGCCCTGTCCCTGCCCTACACCAGCCCTGCCCCAGCCCTGCCCTCAGCCCAGCCCCAGCCCTTCCCCTGCCCCAGCCCTAGCCCAGACCTGCCCTCAGCCCAGCCCCAGCCCAGCCCCAGCCACAGTCCAGCCCAAGCCATGCCCCAGCCTTTCCCCAGTCCCAGCCCCAGCCCCAGCCCTGCCCCTGCCCTGGACCCAGCCCTAGCCCAGCCCCAGCCCCAGCCCTGCCCAAGCCATGCCCCAGCCCTGCCCCAGTCCCAGCCCCAGCCCCAGCCCTGCCCCTGCCCTGGACCCAGCCCTAGCCCAGCCCCAGCCCCAGCCCTGCCCAAGCCATGCCCCAACCCACCCCCAGCCCAGCCCCAGACCCTAGCCCAGCCTCAGCCACGGCGCCAGTCCCTGCCCCAGCCCAGCCCTGCCCCAGCCCAGACCCAGCCACAGCCACAGCCCCAGCCTGCCCTCAGCCCCAGCCCAACCACAACCCTGCCCCAGCCCTGGACCCAGCCCCAGATCCATCCCGAGCCCCAGCCCTGCCCCTGCCCTACCCCAGCCCTGCCCCAGCCTCGGGCCCAGCCCTGTCCCAGGCCCAGCCCAGAACCCAGCCCAGCCTCAACCCTGTCCCCAGCCCTGCCCCAGCCCCACCCCTAGCCTAGCCCTGGCCTCAGCCCAGCCCCATCCCAGCCCCAGCCCTAGCCCCACCCTCGGCCCCACCCCAGCCCCAGCCCAGCCACAGCCAACGCCCAGTCCCAGCCCTGGAAACAGCCCAGCCCTAACACAGCCCCGACCACAGCCCCGGCCCCAGACACAGCCCCAGACCCCGCCCCATCCCTGCCCCAGCCCAGCCCCAGCCCCAGCCCAACTCTAGCCCTGCCCCAGCCTCGGGCCCAGCCCTGCCCCAGCCCAGCCCCGCCCCAGCCACAACCCAGCCACAGCCCCTGGACCCAGCCCCAGATCCATCCCCAGCCACAGCCCTGCCCCAGCCCTGCCCTCAGCCCAGCCCCAGCCCTTCCCCAGCCCCAGCCCTAGCCCAGACCTGGCCCCAGCCCTGCCCCAGCCCTGCCCCAGCCCTAGCCCAGCCCCAGCCCTGGACCCAGCCCTAGCCCAGCCCCAGCCCCAGCCCTGCCCCTGCCCTGGACCCAGCCCCAGCCCAGCCCCAGCCCCAACCCTGCCCCAGCCCAGCCACAGCCCAGCCCCAGACCTGGACCCAGCCCCAGCCCAGCCCCAGCCCCAACCCTGCCCCAGCCCAGCCCCAGCCACAGCCCAGCCCCAGCCCCTGGACCCAGCCCCAGTCGCAGCCCCGGCCCCAGCCCAGACCCTGCCGCAGCCCCACTCCCATCCCTGCTTCCAGCCCATCCCCATCCCCACCCTGGACCCAGCCCCAGCCCCAGCCCAGCCCCAGCTCTGCCCTGGACCCACCCCCAGCCCCACCCCAGCCTCATCCCCAGCCCTGCCCCAGCCCAGCCCCACCCACGGCCCCATCCCCGGACACAGCCCAGCCCTAGCCCAGCTCTGCACAGCCAAAGCCCTAACCCAGCCCTGCCCTTAGCCCTACCCCAGCCCTACCCAAGCCCTGCCCCCAGCCCCAGTCCCAGCCTCAGCCCCAGAGCAGCCCCAGCCCAGCACCTGCCCCAGCCCTACGCCAGCCCAGTCCCGGTCCCAGCCCAGCCCCAGCCCTGCCCCAGCTCTGGCCCCAGCCCTGTCCCCAGCCCCGGCCCCTGCCCCAGCCCCAGACCTAGCCCAGACCTGCCCACAGCCCCAGCCACAGACCAGCCCCAACCCTGCCCCAGCCCAGCCCCAACCACAACACTTCCCCAGCCCTGGACCCAGCCCCAGATCCATCCCGAGCCCCAGCCCTGCCCCTGCCCTACCCCAGCCCTGTCCCAGCCTCGGGCCCAGCCCTGTCCCAGGCCCAGCCCAGAACCCAGCCCAGCCTCAACCCCGTCCCCAGCCCTGCCCCAGCCCCACCCCTAGCCTAGCCCTGAACTCAGCCCAACCCCAGCCCTGCCCCAGCCCCAGCCCTAGCCCAGCCCTGCCCACAGCCCCAGCCCCAGCCCAGCCCCAGGCACCCGCCCCAGCCCCAGCCCTACCCCAGCCCAGCCCCAGCCACAACCCAGCCCCAGCCCTTCCCCAGCCCCAGCCTTGCCCCAGCCCAAGCCCTAGCCCAGCCCTACCCTCAGGCCCCAGCCCCAGCCCCAGCCCCAGCCCTGCCCTAGACTTGGTTCCAACCCTGACCCCAGCCCTGCCCTAAGCCCAGCCCCAGCCAGGCCCCAGCCCTGTCCGCAGCCCCAGCCCCACCCTCGGCCTCAGCCCAGCCCTCCCCTACCCCTGCCCTGCCACCAGCCTCGGGCCCAGCCCTGTCCCAGGCCCAGCCCAGAACCCAACCCAGCCTCAACCCCCGGCCCCAGCCCTGCCCCAGCCCCAGCCCTAGCCCAGCCCTGCCCACAGCCCCAGCCCTGCCCCAGCCCCAGCCCTAGCCCAGCCCTGCCCACAGCCCCAGCCCCAGCCCTGCCCCAGCCCCAGCCCTAGCCTAGCCCTGCCCTCAGCCCAGCCCCAGCCCTGCCCCAGCCCCAGCCCTAGCCTAGCCCTGCCCACAGCCCCAGCCCCAGCCCAGCCCCAGCCCTGACCCAGCCCCAGCCCTCGACCCAGCCCCAGACGCAGCCCCGGCCCCAGCCCAGCCCCTGCCGCAGCCCAGGCCCAGCCCCAACCCTGCTTCCAGCCCATCCCCATCCCCAACCTGGACCCAGCCCCAGCCCAGCCCCAGCTCTGCCCTGGACCCACCCCCAGCCCCACCCCAGCCTCATCTCCAGCCCTGCCCCAGCCCAGCCCCAGCCACAGCGCAGCCCCAGCCCTGGACCCCAGCCACGGGCCCAGCCCTGCCCCAGGCCCAGCCCAGACCCCAGCCCAGCCCCACCCACGGCCCCATCCCCGGACACAGCCCAGCCCTAGCCCAGCTCTGCACAGCCACAGCCCAGCCCCAGCCCTGCCCCGGCCCAGCCCTGTTCGCAGCCCCAGCCCCACAACTCGGCCTCAGCCCAGCCCTGCCCCTACCCCAGCCCTGCCCCAGCCTTGGGCCCAGCCCTGTCCCAGGCCCAGCCCAGAACCCAGCCCAGCCTCAACCCCGTCCCCAGCCCTGCCCCAGCCCCAACCCTAGCCTAGCCCTGCCCTCAGCCCAGCCCCAGCCCTGCCCCAGCCCCAGCCCTAGCCCAGCCCTGCCCACAGCCCCAGCCCCAGCCCAGCCCCAGCCCAGCCCCAGGCACAGCCCCAGCCCCAGCCCTGCCCCAGCCCAGCCCCAGCCACAGCCCAGCCCCAGCCCTGGACCCAGCCCCAGCCCTTCCCCAGCCCCAGCCTTGCCCCAGCCCAAGCCCCAGCCCAGCCCTACCCTCAGGCCCCAGCCCCAGCCCCAGCCCCAGCCCTGCCCTAGACTTGGTTCCAACCCTGACCCCAGCCCTGCCCTAAGCCCAGCCCCAGCCAGGCCCCTGCCCTGTCCGCAGCCCCAGCCCCACCCTCGGCCTCAGCCCAGCCCTCCCCTACCCCTGCCCTGCCACAGCCTCGGGCCCAGCCCTGTCCGAGGCCCAGCCCAGAACCCCAACCCAGCCTCAACCCCGGCCCCAGCCCTGCCCCAGCCCCACCCCTAGCCCAGCCCTGCCCACAGTCCCAGCCCTGCCCCAGCCCCAGCCCTAGCCCAGCCCAGCCCCAGCCCTGCCCCAGCCCAGCCCCAGCCACAGCCCAGCCCCAGCCCTGGACCCAGCCACAGTCGCAGCCCCCGGCCCCCAGCCCAGCCCCTGCTCAGCCCCCACTCCCATCCCTGCTTCCAACCCATCTCCATCCCCACCCTGGACCCAGCCCCAGCCCCAGCCCAGCCCCAGCTCTGCCCTGGACCCACCCCCAGCCCCACCCCAGCCTCATCCCCAGCCCCCACCCATGCCTCATCCCCAGCCCTGCCCCAGCCCAGCCCCAGCCACAGCGCAGCCCCAGCCCTGGACCCCAGCCTCGGGCCCAACCCTGCCCCAGGCCCAGCCCAGACCCCAGCCCAGCCCAACCCACGGCCCCATCCCCTGGACACAGCCCAGCCCTAGCCCAGCTCTGCACAGCCCTAACCCAGCCCCAGCCCTGCCCCGGCCCAGCCCTGTTCGCAGCCCCAGCCCCACCCTCGGCCTCAGCCCAGCCCTGCCCTACCCCAGCCCTGCCCCAGCCTCGGGCCCAGGCCTGTCCCAGGCCCAGCCCAGAACCCAGCCCAGCCTCAACCCCGTCCCCAGCCCTGCCCCTGCCCCAACCCTAGCCTAGCCCCTGCCCTCAGCCCAGCCCCAGCCCTGCCCGAGCCCCAGCCCTAGCCCAGCCCTGCCCACAGCCCCAGCCCCAGCCCCAGCCCAGCCCCAGGCACAGCCCCAGCCCCAACCCTGCCCCAGGCACAGCCCCAGCCACAACCCAGCCCCAGCCCTGGACCCAGCCCCAGATCCATCCCCAGCCCCAGCCCTGCCCCAGCACTGCCCTCAGCCCAGCCCCAGCCCTTCCCCCAGCCCCAGCCTTGCCCCAGCCCAAGCCCTAGCCCAGCCCTACCCTCAGGCCCCAGCCCCAGCCCCAGCCCTGCCCTAGACTTGGTTCCAACCCTGACCCCAGCCCTGCCCTAAGCCCAGCCCCAGCCAGGCCCCAGCCCTGTCCGCAGCCCCAGCCCCACCCTCGGCCTCAGCCCAGCCCTCCCCTACCCCTGCCCTGCCACAGCCTCGGGCCCAGCCCTGTCCCAGGCCCAGCCCAGAACCCAACCCAGCCTCAACCCCGGCCCCAGCCTTGCCCCAGCCCCAGCCCTAGCCCAGCCCTGCCCACAGCCCCAGCCCCAGCCCTGCCCCAGCCCCAGCCCTAGCCTAGCCCTGCCCTCAGCCCAGCCCCAGCCCTGCCCCAGCCCCAGCCCTGCCCCAGCCCCACCCCTAGCCTAGCCCTGCCCTCAGCCCAGCCCCAGCCCTGCCCCAACCCCAGCCCTGCCCCAGCCCCAGCCCCAGCCCAGCCGCAGCCACAGCCCAGCCCCAGCCCTGGACCCAGCCCCAGCCCAGCCCCAGCCCAGCCCCAGCCAAAACCCCAGCTCCAGCC